>NC_143555.1:133918750-134225000 GCF_054136105.1 Typopeltis vanoorti
GGACATTGCATAGATATTGTCTTAGTGTGCAGGTTTAGAGCCGTGAAGTAATGATCTGTTACTTTGCACTTTATGACTGATGCAGTGTAACTGTTTGGTGGTGCTCGGATGTTTATATGATCTAGGCAGGAAGCAGTGATAGTATTTCCAAATATTTCTTCTCTGGTACATGATGTTATTGTATTAGGTTATACATGGATAGTGTGTCTAGGTATTGTGCAGTGTTGTTCTGGTTTTCGTTTGCAATATTTGTTTATGTTGGCTATTATCATTAGGTATTCGGTTGAGCATATTTCTTGCCGTGAAAGCCAACAATTGAGTTCATCCAAAAATTTTTTCATGTTTAAGTTTGGTGGCCTGTAAATAGCATTTAGTATTATGGGATGCTGTCTATTGGTGGTATTAGTGATTTAGGTGCAAAGGGTTAAAGCATGCTCAAACTGATAGACAGTTTCTTTTGCTATTAATTTATGTTCGATAAATATTAATATTCCACCCCCTCTTTTTGTTTGGTGGCATGATCTCTACGGTGTTGGAAACCTGGAATTTGGAAAGCAGTCACTTCGTCATTAGTTATGGATACTTCTGTTAGGACCAATATATCAATAACACCGGTGTAATTCCTCAGATAAGCCTGTAACAATAACCAATGTTTTTGTTATTGTTACATGCTTCTGATGTTAATATGCAAGATTGAGAGTCCTCTCGCTTGTATTGTGTGTTGTTTCCATGCATCAAGCGAGTCAAAAGTACAATTGCTGATGTATTCTGGTATAATTACATCTATTTGATGGTTCACATTTATTTTTGCTGTGTTGAGGTCTTCTTTTTGAACTAATTTGGAGTCTTTTGTTTCACTCTGGCAGCCTATCTATGTCTTCCAAGCTTTTTATTTTTATAGACTTTGAAGTGTGTGACTTTCTCAAGAATATCTTGCCATCTTTGATCCACAAAAATTGATAATTTTTTTCTGCTTTTCTTTTTCTGTTTTTGCTTTTCTTGCTTGGTACAACCGAATCTGATTGAATGGTGTTAAATACTCAGATAGAAAGATTGGCATGTTGTCTTGCGATTCGTTTAAGTCCTTGACAACTGGTTTTTTCAGTCTGCTGGCTTTTTATGAGATTGTCTCTTGTGGACTTGCTTGTCAGACAAACTATGACTGGTGTGGGTCATGGCAAGACTTGTTTTTTGTTCTTCCTAGGAATCCAATTTATAGTCTGAATATCATTATGCTGTAAGGGTGTAAGGGGATATCAATTGCATGGCCTAACTTTAAAACTATGTCTCTGAGATTTTCTGTTGATGCAGTTTCTGGAAGACCGCTTATGACAAGATCTTCTTTATGTTGTTGTTGATTTAAAAGTTTGTATTGTAGTTATAATAGTAATAATAATAAGTAGCAATAATAATAATAATATCTAGTGTACTTACATCTTCTGTTCATCATAAACCCACCTTCACAGGTCATTATACTCAACAGCATTTAGCCCATACTTCTAAAAAATGGCATCATCAGTGATGCCATTTTTTTAGTAGTATGGGCTAAATGCTTAATAGAGTATATGTTGTCTGCTCCAATCCCATGAAGATTTCCAACTAGAAGGTTACACTATCCATAGCATCATGCTATAGAATGGCCTAAAAGATGAATAATAAATGCATCTGTGATACTTACAAGCCACTCCATAGGAATCCTGATCCCTGTACCCAGGTCCGAGTTCCATACATTGCAGGAATCTGTGAATCAATTTCAAAGATCTTTAAAACATGCAGTTTAGTTGCCATATATTGTTTCCTGTTAATAAAATCTCCTCTTGGTTGAAAGATAAAGGCCATGTTCTCCATACCTGGCATTTATCACATTCAGTGTGATTGCCTCTGCTCATACGTTGGACAAACAGTACGTTCTGTTAAAAAATGAACTTTATGAACACCAGTATTACATTATCCATAATAAGCCTGAAAAATCTGGCCTGGCACAATGCAAAGTGGACAATGACCATAGTATCCTCTGGTCCAATACACATCTGTTGCATCAGTGTCATTTTAAGTTTTAAAGACAGTGTGCAGAATCACTTTTACACCACCTAAACTTAAATTGGAATGGCTGTGCCCATAGAAAAAATTTGGGAGAATCTCATCCTGATAAATAGCAAAACAGTACCTTCCCTCCCCTTTTTTTCTTTTCATTTAATTTTTAACTTTTATTTATTATTTTATTTTGTTTTATTTATTCACTATTTGGATGATTCCATCTAGCATGTGGCTAATATCTGTAAAAGGGGAATAACAGTCCTTTGTTAATGCTCCACCTTGTGAATTTGCTTGTGCACTGAGATGGTGGACTGTTAGATTCAGGCCGAAATATTGCATTAGGAAATTATCGTTATTAATTCTTGTGCCTATATATTTCTCAATCATTATAGTATTCAGTACTAATATTCAGCCATAATACTCCCTGTAGGATTAGCTATAATATTCAACACTAAACATGTGTATGTGGATGATGAGATTTATCTTTACCTATAGTTATATGGAAGGTTCTAGTAAGGAAGAAATATAGAAATTTTTAAGCCATTAAATTGGGCAGGAGATATAAAGAAAAAAACAAAACAAAAAGCTTCTTGTTGGAGTCCTAAATTATGGCATGGCAAATGAATCTGAGATATAGAATGTTTTAGGAAAATTGGGGGAAAAAATGACTTTTTCCAGTCAAAGGGCACAACATACCATTGTTCTTTCAATTGCACTACAGAAGCCCTTATTTAATAGAGTTATGAATATGATAATAATAAACTTTCTGTCACATTTTGGGAACTTCTGTTTACCTCAAGTTGCTTTAAAAAATCTTACCATATTATCTATATGTACAACCTTATTGGTTAGTTAAACTGTAATGTTTAACTAGCATAATATTTGGCTTTGTAGATAAAATTATTGAAAGGAAAATATTTCATAAATAATAAAACAACAGGTGTAATGTATTTATCCTCACTATTCAAATAAATGTATCTGAATAATATACAGAAATGAGTTTATCATTTTATTTTTACTTTATTGAAATTTCAGTTGGTGGATAAAATGTCAAGAGAAAAATATTCTGTGACAAGTGAAACATTTGGATTTCTGTTTATGGCATGCATTGCCAAAAAAGATGTTGGATTCACTCTTGCTGTTCAGGTATGTTGGAAAGAATTGTTAAGAAATGAGTCCATTGTTAGATATATTTTGATTATCTTTAACTAATGGTGTTGACTCTCAATACAGAAAACTCATGGGGACTATATGAACACTTTGTTAGTGGATAGTTTGCTTAATGAATTTCTTTTAGCATAGCATTGTATCTATGGGATCTTACTTGGGACTTTTGAGTATAGAGTATTTTGTTATGGTGAGTGAGTTTGTTATAGCAATAAAAGTAACTGGAACTATTATTAATGCATGAGCTCAAATAGTCTGGCATCAGCCATATCGAATTTTATTTTTATTTATTTATTTTTTTTTTATGGAATTCCAGTTATGAAAGATTGTAAACCTACATGTGAGCACTGTGGGTAGGCTATGGGTTATGCAATCTAAAAATCTTGCTTTAGAGATCAAGCATATAACTTTTTAAAAACTGCTTCAAACCTCCATGACAGTGGTCTTGCACAGGAAAATGAAATTCATCTTGTTTGGTGGGATTTGAACCCACAAACTGTTAATTGTTTCAACTCAACCAACTAGGCAGTAAGTGCTTTCATCATCAAATTCCTGAGAGGTACCCACTGGTGGTGTACAGAATAATTATGATAGTACTATTTGAAAAAGTTAAACCATTACTAACTTCCAGTCAGCAATTTTCCTCAAAATTAATCTGTTATCAGTCAAGACTCCAAGATTATCAGATCTTATATTTCTATCTTTTAAGGCACTTTTTACTGTATCAAACCATCTACATGGGTTGTTTTCCTGCCAATCCGGAAAAGACAATTGTTTTGCTACTCTTTCCTCTCCCATTCCATTTAAATGGCCTACCACCTGAAATTAGCTCTACTCACATTCTTGAATGATGATAACAATGGCAAGTTCTTTTCTAATATCATCATTTTTAATGTGATACTGCCATTGATGCTATCGGTTCACTCCACTTTCTCAAAACTTTCATATCAGATGTCTCCAGTCATCAAGCGTCTTATTTCTAACCCAGCTATGTAGACACTGTCTTGTAAATAGCTAATTTAGTGTTTTCTGACTAATTTCTTTCTTATTCCATATAAATTTATTCATTTGACTTCCTACCTTACCCACTTTACTAATTCTGTTGTCTATTTCCATATTTAATTTGCCATCTTCACTAAACATTGCACCTAAATGTTGTACTTGCTCTATATGTTTTCCATTGGGTGCAGCTGGTGTCTTCAATGTTTCTGCCTATTTTCATTGTCTTTGTCATTTTATTGCTGATTTTCATACCAAATTTATTACAACAGTTATTTAATGTAGCCAGAGAATCTTGAAGATTTGTACTGAATTTATTCAGAAATATGACATTATCTGTATAAAGTAAAGAGCCCATATTAACATTGGCAATTTTGATATTAGATATTAAACACCATTTTCCTTCATAATGTGATCCATATAGACAACAATAACAGTGGAGATAATGTGCACCCTTCTCGCACACCTGATTTTACTTTAGACCATCTTCCTGTACCTCCAATTCTAATTACTGACTTACAGCTTAACTAGAGACTATGTATTGCTTGGTATAATGTCCCATTTACACCATATAATGATAGCCTTTTAAAGAGATTTCCTCTTGGCACCTTGTCATATGCCTTTTCTAGATCAGCAAAACTTAAATACAAGTCCTTGTTATATTCTCAAGATTTCTCAGCTATTTGTCTTAAAGTGAAAATCTGATTTTGACAACCTCTGTTTGTCCTGAATCCAGCTTATTCTTCATCAAGCTCCCTTTCTTCAATTTTTCTTAGCCATTTCTCAAGTATACTTGCAGGAACCAGGAACACTCAGTAGGGAAATACCTCTGTGATTTCCACTTTCAATTGTATTTCCCTTTTTTATAAATGAGTACTTTAAGAGCTCTGCTGCAATCATCCAGAAGTCAACCCTCTGACCTTTATTAATTATGCAATGCACTGCAGCCACTGTAATACTTTTATACTTCTACATTTTAGCATTTCTGGTTGGATTTCATCTACTCTGGCTGCCATTTCAAATTTCAAGTTTTTGATTACCTTTTCTAACATCATGATGACACTGCTTGTTTCTTTGTAGCAATCTTACAAACTAATTACTCCAGACATCTAGAATATCATTATATTCAGTTTTAATGTCACCTTTATCATCTCTGATTCCTTTTACAGTACTTTTTCCTCCATTCCTTTTTTTTCAACAGCCTCCAGAATATTTTGTCACCTTCCATATATTTATTTTCTGTGTTCTTACCAAAGTCTACCCGTGACTTTTGTTTAGCTAGTTTTACACAGTGCTTCTGAATACATTTTTTAAATAATGTATAAAAAGATTGTTATTATTTTCTTTTTAAATCCTGTTATGGATTACACCATTGTGAATAAGTTTTAAAATAATAAATCTTGTCTATTGTGCTGCCTATTGTAAAATTAGTTTGTAGTGGTATCAGATTTCTATACTGAAATGTAAGCACACAAGTAAGATCCTAGATATATGTATTCATATTTCTGAATTTAGAGACACAAAACACATGTCTTGAAATGATTATTTTACTATTATTATAATACGGCTATTATAGCCTGTTTTTTGTTTAGGAGTGTCCCTTATTTAAATACATTGGCTTACTTTACATTGGATTATTTTACTTATTATTAATAAAATAACACTTGACGTTTTGACCCCTGTATTGAGGTTATCATCAGAAGGATACATGTGTATAGGAAACCAAACTACATGCTCTTGCACTCATCATCATCAAATTCCTGCCATGTACCCTCAAGGGGTGTACAGGATATGATAGTACATAAAAAATTTACATCATTACTAACTCCCTATCTACAATTTTCCTCCAAATCAGTCTGTTACTTGTCAAGACTCCAACATTATCAGATCTTATATTTCTATCATCTAAGGCACTTTGTACCGTATCAATCCATCTCTATCTTGGTCTTCCTCTGGGTCGTTTTCCTGCCAACCTGGCGGAGAACACTTGTTTTGCTAATCTTTCATCACACATTCTGTTTAAGTGACCATACCACCTGAGATTAGCTCTGCTAATGCATTCCTGGATGCTGACAATGTCAAGTTCTTTCCTAATATCCTCGTTTTTAATGTAATATTGCCATTGATGCAATCTGTTCACACCTCTAATCTTTCTCAGGACTCTCATATCTGCGGTCTCTAGTCTTTGGTCAAATGTTTTACTTCTGACCCAGCTCTCAAATCCATAAGTTAAAACTGGTTTGAACACTGTCTTGTATACAGCTAATTTAGTGTTCAGATTAATTTCTCTCTTATTCCATATGAATTTATTCAGTTGACTTCCTACCATACCAGCTTTGTTGATTCTGTTGTCTATTTCCATAATTAATTTACCATCTTCAGTAAAAATCGTGCCTAAGTAGCTGAAATGTTTTACTTGTTCCACAAGTTCTCCATTCACAACTCAGTTGACATTTTCAACGATTCTGCCTATTTTCATTGTCTTTGTCTTTTTATTGCTGACCTACATACCATATCTATTACAACAGTTATTCATTTTAGTCAGGAATCTTGCAGACTTGTAGCAGATTTATTTAGAAGTATAACATTGTCTGCATAAAGCAAAGAGCTGACATTAACATCTCCAATTTTAATATATCAGGTTTAATACCACTTTCCTTCATAATATGATTCATATAGATAATGAATAACAGAGGAGATAATGTACATCCTTGTCTCATACCAGATTTAACATTAAACCATCTTCCTGTACTTCCTTCAATCCTAACTGCTGATTTACAACTCAAATAAAGACTAAGTATTGCTTGATATAATGCCCCATTGACAGATCATATCAATTTAGTCAGAGAATCTTGGAGACTTGTAGCGGATTTATTTAGAAGTATAACATCATCCGCATAAAGCAAAGAGCTGACATTAACATCTCCAATTTTGATATCATGTTTAATACCACTTTCCTTCATAACGTGGTGCATATAGATAATGAGTAACAGAGGAGATAATGTACATCCTTGTCTCACACCAGATTTAACATTAAACCATCTTCCTGTACTTCCTTCAATTCTAACTGCTGACTTACAACTCAAATAAAGACTAAGTATTGCTTGATATAATGCCCCATTGACACCATATAACTGTAGTGTTTTAAATAGCTTCTCTCTTGGCACATTGTCATATGCCTTTTCCAGATCGAAAACTTAAATACAGAACTTTGTTATATTCCCATGATTTCTCAACTATTTGTTGTAAAGTGAAGATCTGATCCTAACAGCCTCTATTTGGTCTGAATCCAGCTTGTTCTTCACCAAGCTTTTCTTCCACAATTCTTTTCAACCATTTCTTAAGTATACTAGCATAAATCTTACCAGGAACACTCAATCGGGAAATACCTCTGTAATTCTCACATTCAGTTTTATTTCCCTTTTTATATATGGGTACTATGAGAGCTCTACTCCAATCTTCAGGAATTTGTTCCTCTGTCCAAGCCTTCTGAACTATGCAGTGCAACCACTGCAAGACTTTTATACTTTCATACTTCATCATTTCTAGTCGAATATCATCTATTCCTGCTGACTTTCCACATTTAAGCCTTTGATGGCTTTTTCTACTTCAAGTATGGATATGTATTCTTGACTGTATGCCTGTTGAGTGTTTTTTACCACTGCGCTTTCACTGCTTGTTTCATTTCGAAGTAATTACTCCATACTTCAAGGATATCTTTTTCTCCTGTTTTCATGTCACCTTTATCATCTCTAATTCCTTTTACAGCACTATTTCCTCCATTTCTGAACTTCTTCAACAACTTCCAGAATATTTTGCTACCTTCTTGATATTTATTTTCTGTGTTCTTGCCAAAGTCCTCCTGACTTTTGTTTATCTAGTTTTACAGTGTTTAGCTTTCTTACATTTTTCTCTGTATTCTCTAAGAGCGCAAGCTGACTTGTTTGCCAGGAACTTTTGATATGCTTTCTTCTTTTCTTTTCTATAGGTGGATTGATACGGTACAAAGTGCCTTAGACGATAGAAATATAAGATCTGATAATGTTGGAGTCTTGACAAGAAACAGACTGGTTTGGAGGAAAATTGTAGATAGGAAGTTAGTAATTATGTAATTTTTTCATGTAGTACTGTCATATCCTGTACACCCCTTGAGGGTACATGGCAGGAATTTGATGATGATGATGATGATTCTTCTTTTCCTTCACTGCCTCTTTTACTTCTTGTGTCCACCATGGAGATCTGATTTTTCTATCCTTGCAGACAACCTCGCCAACGCCTCTCTGGCTGAATCAATCAGGGGGTTTTCTTCAAGGTTTGCCACTGAATCTCCAAGTTTTGGTTCCTGTTCTCAAGCCCTTTCATTTTTTCAATAATCTTTGTGTATTTTAGTCTACAGCTCACATCTGAGAGCTGCTCAACTTTTATTCGCTTTAAAACTTTCTTACATATTATTCTTTTCAATATGAAATTCAATTTTATTCTACTCAAGACTAAATAGTGATCACTTTTAAATGTAAATCCTCTGTACACTCTGGTGTCCTGCACCAGGGAGAAAACATCACTATCAACAATAACATAGTCAATAAGACTTTTCTTATTCCTTGCCTCTTCTCTTCATGTGAATTTGTGCACATTTTTATGTTGGAACATGGTATTAGTAATAACCAGTCCATGTCCTGAACAGAAATCCAACAGGTATTTGCCATTATTATTAACTTTGCTCTTTTCTCCAAATTTTCCTAAAATATTTTTGTATGTCTCACAATCGCTTCCTATTCTGCTATTTAGATATCCAACAAGGACCAACTTTTCCTTTTTCATTGTGTCAGCAGCTTTCTCTAGAGCCTCAAAAAATTCTTCCCTTCTACCTTAGTAGAGCCTTCTGTGGGACCATACGCACAAGTAAATCTCATTGTCCACTTCCCAATTCTGATAGTTGCCCATATCACCTCGTATTTAGTTGAATACTATGGCTACTTCTTCTTTTCCTTGATTGTCATTGCCTGAATATAACATTTTGTATTTATTGCTCAGAAAGGTCTCACCAGTTTTGTATTTTTTGTTTCAGTCACCCCTATTATATTGATCTGATACTTATCTAATTCCTCAGCTAGCTCCATTTCTTTGCATTCATACTTCTTATGTTGATAGTACTGATCTTCAACTCTGGTGATATTGAGTTGGGGTGTGTTTTAAGGATTGTTCCAGTAGCTGACTTTTCACTGTTCTCCCTGGTTCCCTGGCAAAAACAATGGGGCCTTGTTTAACCAGGCAATGCCCCAGCCGGCATGAAATTCTGTATGTTATACCATCATTTTGTATTTTGGTTTAAGCCAATAAGAATACAATTTGGTCAGCTAAATCCCAAATTGGCAGCCCATCCTAGTTCATTCAGTATCCAGTTAGATACCCAACAATGTGCACCACGAGAAGGTGAAGATTAGACATTATGTCAGAAGCCTTGGTCGGTTCTCTGCATTCCTTTAAAGACTATGCGGAGGTCTCCTCTCAGTTATACAGCTTTGACCCTTAAGCACCCCCCCATGCACTCTATAAAGGTAAATTAAATCTATGCTGTTAATTGATCTTTTTCTTAGCCTGACCTCTAGTGATAAAACAATAAACAAATAAATAAATAAGAATAAAATAAAAAGAAATAAAAAAAATTTTTAAATAAATAAATAATTAATAAATATATTAAATAAAAAAACTTCAATAAACTCTGCTAAAGTCCTCCTGTACTAAGGTTATTAAGATTCTTCTGGATTTGTACAGTTCAGATTGTTATAATACAATTTTATTCTGGACTTGTATAGTTCAAGTTGCTATTGAATTTTAGCCACCACATCACCAAGTCTTTGGTAGTTGCTATAAAGGATGCAAATGGGTCCTCCTCATCCTTGGAATGGTTAGACCATCATTTTTGTTCAGATTTGGATTGTTTGAACATTTCACAACCTTTTTTAAATTTCCTTTTGAACAGGTTTTGGTGCGGTGTAGGAACTTGGTACCTTTCCAATCAATTCTGTGGTATGTTTGGAGTGCGTGGTCAGAAAGGCTGATTTTTCCAAAATGGAGGTATTTAATGTGTCGTTTGTGTTCGTCCTTCCTAATTGGGATGGTTCGCCCTGTTTCCCCTTTGTATGGTAGGTTACATGTGCATTGTATTTAGTAAACCCCTGGGTCGACTAGGTGTGGAAGAGGATCTTTGGAAGAACTGAGTAGGTGTCTTAATTTCGTCGGGGGTTTAAAGGTGGTTTTGATGCCGTATTTGTGTAGTGCTCTGTCTATTTTTTTGAAATTTTGCTCTGTCTATTTTATGCATCTAACATAAGGTATGGCAATAGCATTCTTGAAATCTTTTTTTTTAGTGGTATCTCAGTGGAGGATCTGGTGGATAGTTTTTTTATTGTATCAATTTTTCATAAATGTATGGTTGATGATCTTGTATTCCTAGTTTAGAGCTTGTTCACTTGAAGAAATTGTTTGAGCTCTGTGTTTAAGGGTGCTTATGACCCCTAGTTTTTGTGTTGGGTGGTGATAAGAATTTTTGTGTATATTCTGGCCTGTGTGAGTAGGTTTGCAGTAGACTGAGAATGAGAGACAGCCTGAAGGAAGATGTGTGATGACTGTGTATAGGAACAGAAGAGAGTTGTTTTTTTCCATTTCAATGTGAATTGATACGTTTGTGTTGTTTGTTCATGTGGCTGAGGACTGTATTTAGTGCTTCGCAACCATGAGGCCAAATGGCGAAAATATCGTGGATGTATCTGAGTCAAATTTTGGGCTTTAGGCACGCTGACTCTAGAGCTCGTTGCTCAGATTCTTCCATATACAAGTTAACTATTGGGGGAGGAAAGTGGTGAGCCCATTGCTGTACCCTCTTTTTGAGGGTAAAAATTGTTTTGCCACACGGAATATCTGGAGCGGAATATGTGAGCAAAGAGGGCCGTGATGTCGTTTGATAATGTGTTCTGTAGGAGTAAGATAGTATCATTGATTTGGACATTGGTGGAAAGGGAAGTTATGTCAAAGCTGACTAATAAATCTTGGTTGTTGAGTGTAATGTTTTTAATTTTGTTTATGAAATGTGTATATTTTATTATTATTATTATTATGGGCGACTCCAGTGAGTCCTTAGACTCATTGAGGGAGGCCCTAAACATCATGTCCACATAACTATACGACATTCTCAAAGTATCTATCATACCTTGCCTTGAACTCACTCACCATCATAGCTCCCACAACAGACTCTGGCAGTTTATTCCACTCAGTTACCACTCTAAAAGTAAAGAACCTAGCTCTAACACCATTGCTAACCACACTCTTTCCCAGCATCCATAGGTGTCCCCTAGTTCTCCCACCACCAGTAATGATCTCAAAAATATCCTCTGAATTAATCCTATAGAATCCCTTTAGCAATTTGAATGTCTCAATCATATCTCCCCTTTTCTGCCTATCAACTAATTTCTGCAACCCACACATCTTCAACCTGTTCTCATAAGGTTCATTCCATAGACCCACTATCATCTTAGTCACTCGCCTCTTGATCCTCTCCACCTCCTCCCCAACAAGAAGGAACCTAGGTGACCAAATATGGGCACAGTAGTCTAGATGAGGTCTTATCAAGGCTCAGTACAGAGGTACAATAACTTGCTTGTCTCTGCTCGTTAAGGTTTTTTCAACAACCAAGTTGATGAGCTGATTTAGCTACTTTTGCAATGTGCCCCCTAAACTTACACTCCCGAGTCCTCATCAATCTCCTGGTGTTCAGTTCCACCAATGTGGTATGCTGCTGCTAATCTTTTCACTCCAAAATGCATAACCTTACATTTTGTCACATTAAATTGACATCTATTCTCCTTAGCACAGAACTCCAACCTATCCAAGTCATCCTGCAAAATTTTGACATCTTCTGCATTCACTATTGCCCTACCCAACTTTGCATCATCAGCAAACAAATGAACTGTCCCACTTAGACCCTTTCCTATATCGTTAATGAACAGATTAAACAGCAGTGGTCCAAGAACAGAGCCCTGTGGCACACCACTAGCCACAGGCCGTCTTTTGGATTCTACTTCTGAATAAACTCTTTGATATCTCTCCGTCAACCATCCTCCTATCCATCTCACCAACCCTATATCCATTGCCATATGCTGCATTTTACTGATTAGAATTCCATGTTGTATCCTGTCAAAGGCCTTAGCAAGGTTCAGTAGAATCACTGTAAACCCGTCACCCTTATCCAGTCAGATGTCACCTTGTTATAAAACTTGAGCAAGTTACTGAGGCATGATCTACTCTTCACAGAGCCATGCTGTCCCCTGTACAGTATCTCATTTTCATCAATCCATTCCTGTATTTTTCCCTTGACTACTTTCTCCAAGACCTTGACAACGACTCCTGGCATGCTGATCGGTCGGTAATTTGCAACCGTAGTCTTGGATCCTCCTTTATGCAGTGAAACTATTTTCCCCTCTTTCCACACCATCGGGACTAAAACAAACCCGAGACTCAGATTAAACAACATGTTCAAGGGCACTGATAATTCCTTAGCCGATTCACTCAAGACATGTTCCGGTATACCATCCAATCCCACAGATGTATTCACATTAAGGTTCTGTAATACACTATTCACCTCCACTTCATTCATCACAACTCCCATATAAACTAATGGTTTTCCTTAATTTTTTCAAAGTCACCACCTGGGTGATATACTTTTGCAAAGTGCTCGCTCAATAACTCCACTATATCTACTGATTCAGTGACCTCCTTAATATCGTCATTCCTTAAAATCATTTTGCCTTGTACAGTTGCTTTCTTGCTTGCAGCAAGAAAGGGATTTTAAATTCCCTCCACAGTTGTTTCTTTTTTTGCAGCTCAAGCTTAATGGTGTTATTCATCCATTTAACCCCTACTTGTTTTACTATTCGTACCCTAGGTATACAATCAGCCATAATCTCCTGTAAATGCTCCTTGACCACTTCCCATGCTCTATCGACATCCAGCCCTTGCAGTTGTACATGCCATGGCACTGATCCATGCAATCTCCTAAGCTTGTCATACTTGCCAGCACGGTAATTCCACATATACCCTGTCCTAATCGAAAATTCCACACCTTTAGCCACTTCCCAGGTCAAGACCTTATGATCACTCTCACCAATAGGTGGCAACATGGTCATATTCATTACATTCAAATTCTCAGATGCTATTACCAGGTCTCTCACACCCCTGGTATTTTCAATTACAATCAATTATTAAGGGATAACTATCTCAGATAGTTATCCCTTAATAATTGAATAAAATCCATTTCCTTCCTCACATGTGTCCTCCCCTCCTTCCAATCAATGTTACTATAGTTGAAATCCCCTATAATAATTACCCTCCTTCCACTCATTTAATCAATTTGTTTATGCATACTATCTCCACCATCTATTCCATCACCTGGTCTATAGCAGCACCCAATTGTATATTTTATTCTGCCAGTCTCAATCTTACACCAAATAGCCTCAAATGAGCTCTTTTCACTATCCTGCGATACAACTTCAATTCTCCTTGGCTGCAGTACATGAGCTATCATCAATAACACCCCTCCTCCCCCATTTTATTCTCTCTGTCCCTCCTAAACACACTATAACCTACACATTCTATCCCACTAACTATATCATCTTCCGTCAGCCATGTTTCACTAATGCCAATAACGTGGAAGAGCCAATCAAGGCCAAAAATTCTTCTTTCTTGTTCTTAATACTCCTGGCATTAGTATACATGAAATGTGATCCTTTTGTCCCACCCCTATCTTGATGCATTATTCTAAATATCCCATTCCCATTTTTTGTCCTTAGTACTTGCTCGGGTACATTATATGCATTCTTACCCTCAACTGTCTCACTGATGTCCGCATATCCACTCCCCCCCCCCTCCTTGGTAGTTTTAGTTTCCCTGGTTCTGCACATCCATTTTTACTTCATTCAGCAACACTTTTTCCACTCTCTGCACACCAGATCCATTCAAATGCAGGCCATCCATCTTGTATAAATCCTTTCGCCCATAAAACTCATTCCAAACTTCCGCGAATTCCACACCACACCGTCTGCATAGCTTGCGCATAATGTCATTTGCAATTATGGCCCTCCTTCTAAACTCCTCTCTGTCATACCATTTCAACAGACTCTCCATTCTAACTCTATTACTCTTTTCTTTTGCTACCTTTAACCATACTTTCAAGTCCTCTCTCATAAAAAATTTATCTCCTTTCAATTCATTCGTATCTGCCACAACTATCAATTCTTTCTCCCTCTGTTTTTGTGCTCTAATACTCTCACTTATATCCTTAAATTTCACACCCGAAACATAGGAAATTTTGCACCCGAAATGTAGACATTTTATGTAGGAAGGGGACTGACCTACCAATTCCTTGAGTGTGGCTGCTAATTTTTTGGCTAAGTGGTAATTTGGACTGTCGATTCCTTCACCAATCAGACATACTGGTGTGTCTGTTTTGTGTATTTTTGGCAGGCCAAAATTCTGGACACGCAGGCATAATGAGGTATTAGGTTTTTTTTGTTGTTTCTTCTGGCCATGTGTTAATGGATTTAATTAATTCAGTTTTTTTCTTTTTGAAGCATTTCATGGGGTTGGAGTTGACCATTTGGTTGGTGTTGTGATCCAGTACCAAATGGTTCATCATTTTTTCTATGTAAGTTGTCCGATTTAAAACAACAGTGGGATTCCCTTTGTCTGCTTTTGTGATTATATTATCAGCAATCATTGTCAAGGTCTTGGAGAAAATAGTCAAGAGGAGAATACAGGAATGGATAGATGAAAATGGGATACTGAATAGGGGACAGCATGGTTTTGTGAAGGGTAGATCATGCCTCAGTAACTTGCTCACATTTTATAACACAGTTACGGCTGAACTGGATAAGGGTAATGGGTTTACAGTGATCCTACTGGATCTTTCTAAGGCATTTGACAGGATACCACATGGAATTCTAATCAGTAAATATGCTGCAGTTTAGGGTTGGTGAGATGGATAGGAGGGTGGTTGATGGAGAGATATCAAAGAGTGGTTTATTCAGGACTAGAGTCCAAAAGATGGTCTGTACCATAGGGTTCTGTTCTTGGACCACTACTGTTTAATTTGTTCATTAACGATATAGGAAAGGATCTGAGAGGACCTGTTCATTTGTTTGCTAATGATTCAAAGTTGGGTAGAGCAATAGTGAATGCACAGGATGTTGAAATTTTGCAGGATGATTTGGATAGTTTGGAGGACTGGGTTAAGGAGAATGGAGATCAATTTAATTTAATGTGCAAAATGTAAGGAGGTTATGCTTTTGGGGTGAAAAGATTAGCAGCAGTATACCACATTGGTGGAACTGTACTCCAGGAGACTGACGAGGCCAGGAATTTGGGAGTGGTGGTGGATAGGAAGTTGAAGTTTAGGGGGGGCACATCGCAAAAGTGGCTAAATCAGCTCATTAAATCACTTGGTTGCTAAAAAATACTTTGACGAACAGAGATAAGCAAGTTATTATTCCTCTGTATCGAGCCTTGATAAGACCTCGCCTAAACTACTGTGCCCAAATTTGTGTGGTAGGGTTTCTTCTTGATGGGGAGGAGGTGGAGAGGATCCAGAGACGAGTGACCAAGATGATAGCAGGTCTCTGGAATGAATCTTATGAGAACAGGTTGAAGATTTGTGGGTTGCAGAAATTGGTTGAGAGGCAGAAAAGGGGTGATATGATTGAGACATTCAAATTACTGAAGAGTTTCTATAAGATTAATTCAGAAGATATTTTTGAGAATAGGACTGGTGGTGGGAGGATTAGGGGCCATCCATGGAAACTGGGCAAGAGTGTGGTTAGCAAGAGTGTTAGAGCTAGGTTTTTTACTTGGAGAGTGGTGAATGAGTGGAATAAGCTGCCAGAGTGTGTTATGGGTGCCATGACTGTGAATGAGTATGATAGATACTGTGTGAATGTTGAATAATTGTTCTTGACATGATGTTAGGACCTCCCTCGATGAGTCTAAGGACTCCTTGGAGTGGCTCGCACTACTACTACTACTTCTACTACTACTACTAATAATAATAATAATGTTCTGGTTATTTTTTAGGGATTTCAGGGCCAATTTTTCCGTTTTATTTAGGTTGCTGCTTAGTTTTTTGTTTGAATTTAGTATACAAGATGTTCCATGCATATTTTCTGCTCGATTTGTGGGGAGGGATCTTAAGTCTCTCTCTCTTGATATGATAAATAATATCAAGTTTGTTTACTGACCTCAGTGCAGTGGCATAGTTTAGACTTTTCTCCAGCAGTGAGAGTCACCTTGGGTGAAATTGTAGTTTGATTGGTTGATAACCAGGCTGTGGTCCGATGGTGGTGCTGTTCCTAACTTCGTTTGTGGTTGATTGGCTGCTCTTTGTGATGTCGGTTTGTGATTGGTTGCTCCTTTCGTTATGGCATCCTGATTGTCTTGTGCTTTCTAGGGGTCATAAGCACCCTTAAACATAGAGCTCAAATGATTTGTTCAAATGAACAAGCTCTAAACCAGGAATACAAGATCATCAACCATACATTTATGAAAAATTGATACAATAAAAAAAAATTATTCACAAGATCCCCCAAGATACCACTAAAAACAAAAAAGATTTCAAGAATACTATTGCCATACCTTATGTTAGAGGCATTTCCGAAAAATTAGACAGAACACTACACAAATACAACATCAAAACTGACAAAATTAAGACACCTACTCAGTTCTTCCAAAGATCCTCTTCCACACCTAGCCTACCCAGGGGTTTACAAAATACAATGCACATGTAACCTACCGGCGAACCATCTCAATTAGGAAGGACGAACACAAATGACACATTAGATACCTCCATTTTGGAAAAATTGGCCTTTCTGACTACGCACTCCATACATACCACAGAATTGATTGGAAAGGTACCAAGTCCTTACACCGCACCAAAACCTGGTTCGAGAGGAAATTTAAAGAAGCATGTGAAATGCTCAAACATAATCCAAATCTAAACAAAAATGATGGTCTAACCATTCCAAGTACGTGGAGAACCCATTTGCAACCTTTATAGCAACTACCGAAGACTTGGTGAAGTGTTTTTTTTTTCTCTTAAAATTCAACAGCAACTTGAACTATACAATTCCAGAAGAAAATTGTAGTATAAAAATCTGAACTGTACAAATCCAGAAGAATCTTAATAATCTTAGTACAGGAGGACTTTAGCAGAGTTTATTGTAATTTTTTATTTAATGTATTTATTAATTATTTATTTATTTTTATTTTATTTTATTTTATTTATTTATTTATTTTTTTTTTTTTTTTTATCACTAGAGGTCAGGCTAAGAAAAAAATTAAGTAACAGCGTATAGATTTAATTTACCTTTATATAGTGCAAGAGCATGTAGCTTGGTTTCCTATACACATGTATCCTTCTGATGATGACCTCAATACAGGGGTCTAAATGTCAAGTGTTATTTTATTAATAATAAGTGAAATAATCATTTCAAAACGTGTGTTTTGTGTCCCTAAATTTGGAAATATGAATACTGATCATCGTGTAACCTTAAAAGAAAGAGTCTAGATATATGTAATTTGCTGTGATATTTTGCTATCTATTCTCAAAAATTCTATATTAACTTCAATCATAATTATGTGAATTTAGTCATCACACCTCTCTATAAAATATGGAAAAAAAAACCAGTTTAATAATATTAAGATACTTTTAAAAATATATATAGAATATTCTGAATGTTATTTCGACAACAGGAACTTGTCTTACAGTCTAAAAAGACAAACAAACATATCACATCTTATCTGGTTTTTAGGGATAGAAATGCACCAGCTAAAAAGAACATATGTTTCATAACTGTATCTGGATCTCTTTTGAATGAAACAGTTTCTTTATTCATTTGGCAGTAACTGTTCTTCTGAAACCACTTTATCTTGGAAATAACTGTGCATTTCCTATTCCTTGTCAGAGATACAAAAAGTTTAGACTTAACAATAAAATTTTCAAATTCGAACACTGTCTGGTGTTCCTCCTTTAATGGCTTCTAAAACAAAAGCACACATGAGCATTGCTTCTTTCCTCTTCATTCTTCAAGACTCACAATTTTTTGTCTCTTCCTATGCAAAGGATTCCCAAGAAAAAATTATTGAACATTTAAAAATCCACTTGCTGTATCCTCTAAAACAGCCATCAAAAACATTACTGCACTAATGGAAGCTTTAATATTCTGATAAACATTTCTCTTCCTATATGAGAAACTTAATTTATCACATTCCAGTAACTATTTTCAACAACTGTTATTCCAGTTACTTTTGTAACATAACAGCTAAATAACTTGTTAAAATATCTTTCTTTCTGAAAGACTGCTACTCATGGAGATTTACCATAACACTAATAATTTGCCATAACACTTCCATACCTTTTTTACCTATATTCCTTATAAGTTCTATCTGTATACCATCTATTGCAGGCGATTTTCCTTCTTTCATCTTTTGAATTGCTAGATTCAATTCCTCCCTCATGATGCACACACACAGTCTCTGCCCACTATGTTCTTTCCTTTGATTTTCTCCTCCTTCCCTGTCTTCATAAAGTTTACTTACATATTCTTCTCATCTTTGTAATATCTTCTCTTTTTCTATCAGAATTTCATTCTTAATTGCTCCAGTCCTTAGTATCTTTCTCCTTCCTGTCATCATATGAATCTTTTTATAAACGCCTTTTATGTCCTTTCTTTCTGCCTTTGCTGTTATATCTTTACTTATTTCATCTAACCACTCTTCCTTTTTCCTTCTTATCTCTCTCTCTTTGTATTCTCCCTACTCAAGTCTTTATACTGCTTTTTTTCTCCTCTGTTTTACTATTAGCTAACTTTCTTCTTTGTGTTATTTTCCTCAAAATATTTTCCGTCATCCATGGTTTCTTTCTTTTTTTTTTCTTTTTTGACTAAATGTAATTCTGTAGCAGTATCTTCAGCCGCTCCATGTTCCATGAGTTGTTCCGTTTCCCTGTAGTTACCTTTTTTTAGATTAATCCTTATCTTAGTTGACAACAATATGTGATCTGTATCACGTCTGCTCCTGGATATGTTGTCACATCTTTTATAATGTTTCTGTATCTTTAGTTTATCAAAATATAATCTATCTGATTTCTTCTACTATTTATATCCTCCCCTGGGGCTTTCCATCTGTACAATCTTCTTGGATGTTCTTAAACAAAGTGTTCATAATTGCTAAATCATGCTTTCTACAGAAATCCAACAACATAACCTCCTCTTTCATTTCTCACTCCCAATCCAAATATCCCAACAATATCTTCCTCCCTTCCTCTTCCAATTTTTGCATTCATATCGCCTTGTATTATAATTATATCTTTTGTTTCTTTACATTTCAAGCCCTGTTCTATATCGCCATAAACTCTCTCTACCTTCTCATCCTCATAATCACAAGTAGGTAAATATATCTGGATAAGTAGTTTATTTCTTAGTTTTGCTTTCAACTTTACCACTAAAACTCTGTCTGAGATTTGCCAGTAGCCTTCCACACATCCTGCCACTCGTTTATTCAATATTATTCCAACACCTGCTTGATGTTGCTCTTCCCCTCCTGAGTAAATTATTCTTATTCCATCCTCTGTTCTAAGATCTCCTTCCCATCTCACCTCAGCCATTCCCAGAACATCTATTTTCAATCTTAGCATCTCCATCTTTACAATCTCCAATCTTCCAGTTTGATGTAAGGTATTCACATTCCAAGATAAAATGCGAAAATTACTTTGAGTCCCTTTTTCACATGAATACTTTCCATCTTTCACTTCTCCACTTCCTGCAGGCTTTAGTAAAGAAGATTCATATGATTGACATGCAATCTGGTCCATATCCATACGGGAACAAGTGACCTCCCTGGTAGCCAATTGTGCAGTTCCGGACCCAGGGGACCATTCCTAAGCTGTGCATCACTCGTCATTTAGATCTTTACTACTCATCCAAACTAGGGAAAAAGTAGAAACATTGAAAGAATCACCCCTAGCCCTTGATTACTCTAATAGCATTGGGGGGGGGGGGAACAAGAAAGAAGAAAAGGATGGAAAGAAATAAGAGTAGGGACCATCCTATAGATAATATAACAGATGTATATTACATGAAATAAGGTATGTTCCAGCATCAGGTACCTCGGGTTCGTCACTCCCGTACTCACTAAAGTGAGCCCTTAAGAAAATGCCTTTTCCAGATCGACAAAACTTGAATACAGATCTTTGTTATATTCCCATGATTTCTCAACTATTTGTCATAAAGTGAAGATCTGATCCTGACAGCCTCTATTTGGCCTGAATCCAGCTTGTTCTTCACCAAGCTTTTCTTCCACAATTCTTCTCAACCGTTTCTCAAGTATACTTGCATAGATCTTGCCAGGAACACTCAATAGGGAAATACTTCTGTAATTCTCACATTCAGTTTTATTTCCATTTTTATATATGGGTAATATGAGAGCTCTACTCCAATCATCGGGAATTCGTCCCTCTGTCCAGGCCTTCTGAACTATGCAGTGCAGCCACTGTATGACTTATACCACCATACGTCAGCATTTCAGGTTGAATATCATCTACTCCTGCTGCCTTTCCACATTTCAAGCCTTTGATGGCTTTTTCTACTTCAAGTATGGATATGTATTCCTGACTGTATACCTGTTGAGTGTTTTTTACCACTGTCCTATCACTGCTTGTTTCATTTAGCAATTTTTCGAAATAATTACTCCATACCTCAGCTAGCTCCATTTCTTTGCCATTCAGGCTTTTTATGTTGATAGTACTGATCTTTAACTCTGGTAATGTTGAGTTGGGGTGTGTTTTCAGATTTGTTCCAGTAGCTGGCTTTTCGCTGTTCACCCTGGTTCCCTGGCGAAAACAGCACGGGCTTTGTTTAACCGGACAACGCCCTAGCCGGCATGAAATTTTGTCATATTGTATCATAATTTTGTATTTTCACTTTGTATTTTGTTAAATATCTCTTATTTAGTAATGATGCTGGTCTTTTGTTACACTGTATATATTAATTTCATTTTTTTAGGTCATGCGAAAAATGCTATCTGTAAAGGTTTTTCCCTCAGTGTACATTTTCAATATGATGTTGAGAGCTGCTCGGGACTGTGATATTGGCCCACCTGAAGTGGCATCTCTCCTTCTAATGAAATGGGAAATAGATCACAAAAAAAGTCAAAAAACTTTGCTAGAAAAGAAAATGTTGAACTCAAATGTACTGACACTTCTTCCAAAAACTGCCGCTGATAATCACACCAAAACAGATGGCGGCTATACTGAACAAGAAACCTACAATGAAATTGAACAACTGAATGCGGAGATATCTCATTCTTCTGCATTAGATAATTGTACTTCATCAGTAGTTCCATTATTGGAGGATGATTCTTGGAAATCGCTTTTACATAAGGGTAATGCAGATCAACTTACTGTAAATGTACTTCTTCCAAGACCTATAGGTGGACCACCAATCTGGAAATTAGAGAATATTACCAAACCGGAAGATAGGTTAGTTGAATGTTATGTATTATTGTTATATATATACAGTGGTGAGCTATGGAAATTTTAACAAAGGGCTCGCATCGTCGAGCAAAAAAAAAAGTCATATTTCGCACAAAAAACTTTTATTAATACAACTTGTGTACAAATGCCAATCGAAAAGTATGAGAGGACAATCAACCTGTAACGGCTATCATTTTTAAACAACTATTTCTTGATCTAAACATGAAATATTTGCACACAATCATCTGTGTTAATTTATTTATATAAGAAAAACATTTTTTAATTATCAAAATATAATAAGAATAAAATCTTTTATAATCCCACATATGAAATAGTCCCAATTTTATATAAACAAAATAAATTTCTTTTATTTGCGGCAGACATTTTTATGACACAATCTATAAAGAATAAATAAATATCTAATCACAAATATAATGTATTTCAATAATATTGAAATACATTATATTTCTCTTTTGTTTTTATAATTTAAGTGATAATCAACAGTACCAATCAAGGGAAATTATTTTATAGTCCTATTTATTTATATGCAATTACCAAAAGTGAATTCTTATTTGTAAAATGGTAGTAACAGTAACTATAATATTTTATTTAATAAAATCACTTTGTTAGGTTACCATATGAGTTTGTTGCTTAATATATTTCAAAAAAAAATTTTTTTTTTTTGAAAAAATAAAAAAGTAAACAAGAAGATCAAGGGGGCTCGCAAAATTGAGAAAAATTTAACAAAGGGCTCAGACGAGCCCCCTGCGAGTCCCTTATAGCTCATCACTGTATATATATATATATATATATACAGGGTGTTCGGGATAAATTTGACAGTTTCGTAAGGAAAAAGAAAATCTTCTTTGTATCTATTAAATTTAATGAATTGACAAAAAAACATTACAGGCAGAGTTAATTACAATACTATCAACAAGATTTACTCAAAATAACCACCATTAGCATCGATCACAGCTTCAATTCTGCTTCGGAACCTCGAACAAGCTGATGCTACAGTCTCCCTGGGAAGGGCCGCAAAAACTGTTTTAATTTTATCCATTAACTGGGCTTTTGTATTACTGGAAGTGCGATTGGTGTCTTTTTCAACTGCGCCCCATACAAAATAATCCATGGGGTTAAGGTCTGGGGAGTTTGGAGGCCAAACATTTGGACTGGTGAAGTCGTAGAAATTTTCAGACAACCATTTTTGACTTTTCCCAGAGGTGTGGCAAGGGGGCCGAATCCTGCTGCCATACATACGGCCTACCATTGGCTACCCTTGTTATCCAGGGCTTGACTACAGTTAGCAACTCCACGAACAAAGCCCGAATTCCAATGCCAGGGTTCTTCAACACCTGTTCCTGCAGATTTGCGAGGAATTCTGCTGTACGAACGCAATCAGATCGTCTGCTAGGGATCTTTCTTCTTGCTACATCGTCGTAGTCACCATTGCAAGTCTCTAGTTCATGCCTTATTGTTTTTACTGTATTCAGGGAGCATTGGGCAGCAGTCGTAATATCCTTATTTTGATGGCGGGCACGAATCATCATGATACAAGTTATTCTCTTCCATGATTCAGGTGGGTTCCAGCTATCCATCCTTTCTGACATCTTGTATATGAATGAAGAAGGGTCCAAACTTTTAAATGAAGAGAAGTGTGTGTTAATACATGTAACTTACGGAAAAATATAATTAATTATAAATATGTCAAATTTATCCCGAACACCCTGTATATATATATATATATATATATATATATATATATATATATATATATAAATTGTGACACGCCCTGGAGCCTAACATGCAAAGGAAAATGTGGATGTGATATATATATATATATATATTATTATTATTTATTTTACAGTTATAAACTCTGTAATTCAATGTCCTACAATAACTCTTATTTTTCTAAGTACTGTTGTTACTTTATATGGTTTTATAAAACTATATACCAGGGGTGTTCAACCCGTCGATCGCAGAGCGATTTTTGGTCGATCTCTTGTATATTCCTCCTTACTCTAAATTTAATTAAAACTGAAAACATAATATTTTATTTATCATTTTTTGTATTATTTTTACTTCATTTTTAGTGTTTTGCTACTGTTTATTTATTTTTCGTTAAAATTGTCAAATCAATAATTTTCTTATAAGTCTGGGTAAATGAATTAATTTGGATCAGTGGAAGTCAAACAGCGAGCCGAGTGAATACGATTATAAGCAAAGTGTAAAAACTCGATCGTAACTTAGATATTAAATATTCCAAAGCACATTACATCGATTTTTTACTTAGGTTATGTCCCATGTGAATATTGTAAAAAAAATAAACTTTGTTTGTATCGGTATAGTTTGTATTAGATATTTTTGTAAATAACTCTTTTGAAGCTAACTGTATGTACTGCTTTAATAAGAATATGTTAGAGTGTTAAAAACAAAGACAATGTGTATTTTTTTTATTTGTGTATTTTTAAATACACAAATAAAGTTTTTAGTTGTTTATTTTTAGTTGTTTATTTGTGCATAATCAGATATCAGGTTGGGGGAACGTGATCTATATAAGAGAGTAGATCGCCAAATAACTTATAAGAGAGTAGATCGCCAAATAACTTTTTATAGAAAAGTAGCTCGCATAGTGAAAAAGGTTGAACACCACTGCTATATACCTACAGCACATTAGTACTGTGGATAGGCTAAGAGCTAGGTAATCTGGAAACCCTAATCGAGAGACAAACATGAAACTTTAAAATCAGGCTGCTCCATGCTTTCACTGATCAAGGTGTCATTCTCATATTAAGTAATGAAATTCATCTACCACATGAACATGTTCACAAACATCCGTATCTGTAGTGCATTTCAATCCAGAATGTGTTGGTTGTAGAGCAGATATGCTATCTTCTTTTTTTTTTTATTTACCCCCCCCCCCCCCACACACACACCCAAATACATATACAGAATTTTACAAGACATATAATAAAACAGCACCTTATGTAAACAAGTGTTTAAGAAAAAGCAGGAATCTATTAGCAAGCTTCTTGAAATGCTAGTGATTGTATTCATTGGGAAAAACAGTGTGGGGAATGTTGGTCTGAAGAACAGAGGTGGATGGAATAAATAATAAAAATAAGTTATTTTACAAGTACAAATGTTAACCAGTGGTTGCTCATATTCTTACATGATTAGAAGAAAGTGGAGGAATGGTAATGATGGTGGCTAGTTTGTTGTAACAACACCCATGCAAGTACAGGTAATCCTTGTATAACACGGTACTTATACAACACAGTCGCGATATAATGCAGTCTACAAATTGTAGTAACCCTTGTTCAATGCCGATTCGATAAAAACACGGTCTACAGATTGTAGTAACTCTTTATCTTTTCAAATATTTTTCACCGCGCAACATAAAAATCAAATTTTATCTTCGTTAAATTTGTGTCAGTCCGTATCACACATGTAGGTAAGTAGCAAATTTAGCCTGGTTGGCTGAGTGATTAGCGTGTCCGCTCTCCAGCCAAGAGGCTGCGGGTTCGAATCCTGCCATCCCTTTTTACACAAAGTCCTACAAACTTTGTGTGGAAAGGGAAATCTGCGACTCTACCACTTATTCTAGCAGAAGACATCATTACCAAAACCATGTGAGGTACGGCAGTGACCATACAGCATCTATGGACATCAAATGTGAAATTTGTTTTTTTTTTAAATACCCTTTAGCATGCATGTATGTCAATTATTTACCATATAAAGTGTTTATTGTTGTAAATTGTCTTTGTTTTCTGCTAGTAAAGCAGATTAAAAATCATAAGCGTGTTAATCTCAAGCTGTGCACTTTATTTTCTGGTGAGTTAAATACAATATATAATGCTTTTTTTATGTAAAAAATTTATTTTTATAGTAATGGCTACATAGAAGGCTTTTGCGATATGGTTGAAAATTAAATTAGTGAATTAATTGATTAGGAAATAGATTTAAGTGAGGAGAAACTGGTACATAAGAGCAAAGCTAATAATTTCTTTTTTTTTTTTTTTTGTATTAAATAATTAACGTTTTTTTTTTTTTTTTTTTTTTTTTTTTTTTTTTTTTTTTTTTGATACTACTTTAGCATGTTATGCACATTTTCATGAGATTCTATTGTAATCATGCGCCCTAACTGTATGTTATTCCTAATTTTGTTTAAATACTGTACTGATGATGTCCTAAGATACTTAGGAAGAAATATTCACAATTAAATAATTTTCACTGTGGTTTATACATGTGTTTCTTCTAATTATTAAAGCTAATAATAATGGCAAATATCTATTGGATTTCTGCTCGGGACATGGACTGGTTATTACTAACACCATGTTCCAACATAAAAATGTGCACAAATTCACATGGAGAGAAGAGGCTAGGAATAAGAAAAGTCTCATTGACTATGTTATTGTTGATAGTGACGTTTTCTCCCTGGTGCAGGACACCAGAGTGTACAGAGGATTTACAATTAAAAGTGATCACTATTTAGTCTTGAGCAGGATAAAATTGAATTTCATATTGAAAAGAATAACATGTAAGAAAGTTTTAAAGCGAATAAAAGTTGAGCAGCTCTCAGATGTGAACTATAGACTAAAATACACAAAGATTATTGAAGAAAAAATGAAAGAGTTTGAGAACAGGAATCAAACCTTGGAGATTTAGTGGCAAACTCTGAAGAAAACATTGATTGATTCTGCCAGAGAGGCATGTGGTGAGGTTGTCTACAAGGATAAAAAAATCAGGACTCCCTGGTGGACACAGGAAGTTAAAGAGGCAGTGAAGGAAAAGAAAAAACCATATCAAAAGTTCCTGTCAAATAAGTCAGCTTGTGCTCTTAGAGAATATAGAGACAAATACAAAAATGCTAAACACTGTGTAAAACTAGCTAAACAAAAGTCATGGGAGGACTTTGGCAAGAATATAGAAAATAAATATCAAGAAGGTGGCAAAATATTCTGGAGGTTGTTGAAGAAGCTTAGGAATGGAGGAAAGAGTGCTGTAAAAGGAGTTAGAGATGATAAAGGTGACATGAAAACAGGAGAAAAAGATATCCTTGAAGTATGGAGTAATTACTTTGAAAAACTGCTAAATGAAACAAGCAGTGATGATAGCACAGTGGTAAAAAAACACTGACCAGGCATGCAGTCAGGAATACATATCCATACTTGAAGTAGAAAAAGCCATCAAAGGCTTGAAATGTGGAAAGGAGGAAGGAGTAGACGATATCGACCAGAAATGCTGAAGTATGGTGGAATAAGAGTCTTACAGTGGCTGCACTGCATAGTCCAGAAAGCCTGGACAGAGGGATGAATTTCCAATGATTGGAGTAGAGCTCTCATAGTATCCATATATTAAAAGGGAAATAAAACTGAATGTGAGAATTACAGAGGTATTTCCCTACTGAGTGTTCCTGGCAAGATCTATGCAAGTATACTTGAGAAGCAGTTGAGAAGAATTGTGGAAGAAAAGCTTGGTGAAGAACAAGCTGGATTCATGCCAAACAGAGGCTGTCAGGATCAGATCTTCACTTTACGACAAATAGTCGAGAAAGCATGGGAATATAACAAAGATCTGTATTTAAGTTTTGTCGATTTAGAAAAGGCATATGATAAGGTGCCAAGAGAGAAGCTATTCAATACGCTACAGTTATATGGTGTCAATGGGACATTATATCAAGCAATACTTAGTCTTTATTTGAGTTGTAAGTCAGCAGTTAGAATTGAAGGAAGTACAAGAAGATGGTTTAATGTTAAATCTGGTGGGAGACAAGGATGTATGTTATCTCCTCTGTTATTCATTATCTATATGGATCACATTATGAAGGAAAGTGGTATTAAACATGATATCAAAATTGGAGATGTTAATGTCAGCTCTTTGCTTTATGCGGATGATGTTATACTTCTAAATAAATCCACTACAAGTCTCCAAGATTCTCTGACTAAATTGAATAGTTGTTGTAATAGATATAGTATGAAGGTCAGCAATAAAAAGACAAAGACAATGAAAATAGGCAGAATCATTCAAAATGTCAACTGTGTTGTGAATGGAGAACCTGTGGAACAAGTAAAACATTTCAGCTACTTAGGCACAATTTTTACTGAAGATGGTAAATTAAATATAGAAATAGACAACAGAATCAGCAAAACTGGTATGGTGGGAGGTCAATTGAATAAATTCATATGGAATAAGAGAGAAATTAGTCGGAACACTAAATTAGCTGTATACAAGACAGTGTTGAAACCAGTTTTAACTTATGGATCTGACAGCTGGGTCAGAAGTAAAACACTTGACCAAAGACTAGAGACCGCAGATATGAGAGTCCTGAGAAAGATTATAGGCGTGAACACATGGCATCAATGGCAATATCATATTAAAAACGAGGATATTAGGAAAGAACTTGACATTGTCAGCATTCAGGAATACGTTAGCAGAGCTAATCTCATGTGGTATGGTCACTTAAACAGAATGGGTGAGGAAAGATTAGCAAAACAAGTGTTCTCTGCCAGGTTGGCAGCAAAACGACCAAGAGGAAAGCCAAGATATAGGTGGATTGATACGGTACAAAGTGCTTTAGACGATAGAAATATAAGATCTGATAATGTTGGAGTCTTGACAAGTAACAGACTGATTTGGAGGAAAATTGTAGATAGGGAGTTAGTAATGATGTAAATTTTTCATGTAGTACTATCATATCCTGTACACCCCTTGTGGGTACATTGCAGGAATTTGATGATGATGATGATGGAACTGGTACAATTAATAGATGACGTTGAACCAAATGGCGAGTGTAGTTCTGTCGAAGATTCTGATTGTAATGAATAATCTGTTAAAGAATTCAGTTTAAAGAAATTAGCAGAGGGATTGGACTTGGCAAAAAAGTTAGGAAGTTATTTTACAGATGATGATCCATCGATGGAGCACTCTGGAAAATTCACGAGACAATTGGATATTTGTTTTGCTCCATATTATGAACTTAATAAATATTTTAAGCATAGTGGTAAGCAAGGTCTTATTACTGACCTCTTGATAACTAAATAACCAGTTGAAGTATGCAATGGGAATTATACTAATGATGTCCAAGAGATTTCAAGTGATGACGATGTCCGGCCACTCATAAATAAAGAGCATCTATGAAATGTTCGTTTTGAAGACAGTGATGAAGATTAAAATATACACTTTATTTTATTTTGCCTAAAACATTATGCATTATATGCAATTAAGTTTACATACAATTTGTATTTTTATAATTTTATAACATGCATTTGTTTCATAGTTTATATTTTCTTAACTTACATGAATTACCTGAATTAAATAAAAAATATTTTTTGTTGGGTATGTCATTGTTGTTGATATAATTCAAAAAAAAACTATTTCTGAACATAACCCTACTTTTTCTATGTGATCTAAGTCTCACATAACGCGATTTATATAACTCGGCTTTTTGATGGAACCTAACATCCACATTTAAGAGGGTTACCTGTAATTGTAAAATAGCATAATACAGAAATGAGTGTTCAAAAGTGACTGGAGGGAGTCTGGGAGAGAGAGAGATATAGAAGGGAGAAGAGGAATCACTTATAAAGTAAGCTGTCCTCTTCTGTATACACATTACCTCCCAAGCTTAAGGATGTTTTGTGTACATTGCCCCTAAATGTGACACCATCATCATCATCAAATTCCTGCCATGTTCCCTCAAAGGGTGTACAGGATATGATAGTACCACATGAAAAAAATTACATCATTACTAACTTCCTATCTACAATTTTTCTCCAAATCAGTCTGTTACTTGTCAAGACTCCAACATTATCAGATCTTATATTTCTATCGTCTATGGCACTTTGTACCGTATCAATCCACCTATATCTTGGTCTTCCTGTAGGTATGCCCCAGCCGGTATGAAATTTTGTCATGTTGTACCATCATTTTCTATTTTGGTTTAACCGATTAGAATACAATTTGGTCAGCTAAATTCCAAATTGCCAGCCCATCCTCATTCATTCAGTATCCAAGTAGATACCCAACAGGTTGCACCATGAGAAGGTGAGGATTGGACGTTAGGTCAGAAGCCCTGGTTGGTTCTCTGCATTCCTTTAAAGGCTATGTGGAGGTCTCCTCTCAGTTATACAGCTTTGACCCTTAAGCACCCCCAAATGTGACACATGTATTCTAAAGTTAGTTGATTTGCAGTTTATCAAGTGTTGGGAATTGAACTGGAGAGAAATAGTGTTTGGAAAGAATGCCAAGTTTTTTAGAGCCGAGGAGGCTATGGATGTAATATGTTTATGCTAGGATAAGCTGGATGTGTCAGCCCAAGTAGGAAAGAAAATCAGAACATTATCAAAAGTAAGAAGGAGCAAAGTAAAATCTTACCTCTGAGTAAGTTTTAATAGCATCGAAATTCACTAAATCTTCTTCACACCACTTTAAAATGGTGAGGTCAATGTTTACAACTGGTTATGGAAGATCTCTAAGCTTCAATCATTTAAGTACTACAGGATTTTTTGGACAAAGAAGAGTACTGTCACCAACAAAATCATGAATAAGATTTGAGATTAGAAAGAGGATTATTGATGTACAGGACAAAGAGCATAAGGGAGAGTACAGAACCCTGGAGTACTCCAGCATTGATAAAAAAATCTAATGAGAGGAAGTCATCCACCATGACATGCAACATGAACAACTAGAAAGGAAGCTGGCAATCCAATCAAAATGGAGACAGGAGGGAGACCATCAGGTGGTAGCTTGTTGAGAAAGTCTGAGTGCCAAACACAGTCAAATGCCTTGGAAATGGTGTAACCACAGGAATTTCTCAAATCTTTCTGTGGCCTGTGTCTAAAGGTCAGTAAAGTTGGTGTAGAGGTCTGCTGTAAAACAAGAATGCAGAATCCATACTGGTAATCACTAATTAGCAGGTAGTGAAGCTATCTGCTAATTAGATATAGATAATAGATATAGAATAAATAGCTCCAGGCTGTGAAGAAGCTAATTGTTTACCTTTTGCGTTATTTTCAAGAGTACTGAGGCAAGAGAAATGGGTTAAAAATTTGATCAAAGTTTGATTTCTCTTTGTTTGGAACAGGCTGGATAGAGAATTGCTTCTATGCTTTTGGATAGATGTCAGGTGAGAATGATAAGTTTCTATAGGTATAGGTGATACAAGATGGGAGCACAAGTTTTGAGCACACATCTGGAAGATACCATTTGGACCAAGAGACTTATTAGTATCAACACTAATGAAGATTTTTCTGATGAACAGTCGCAGAAGATATGCATTGAGGAGTTTATGGTATTGTAAGTGATGCTATGCCTTGGTCTATATAAGAATTAGAAAAAATCAACTAATGCTAAGAGTCCTGCTTTATTTTTAGGTGATATTCTCAGAGTATGGTAGGGGTGGATATAAGCAAGAGTAGAAGTTACACTCAACAGCCTTAACAAATGACCAGAAGATCTGACTGATCTTCTGGTCATTTGTTAAGGTCATTCCTTAACATCTGACAGTTGAGCAGAATCCAAGCTTATTGCATTTGGCATATATAAAAGTCTGTTTTGGATTTGTTGATAATTTTCATACACTTGTATCAGGTGTAGTGTGGACTGAGTGAGAAGTTCAAGTTTTCAACTTGATTTATTGAACATATGCTGTATTCTTATCATGGACTGAAAAGGTACATTTTTTAGTAAACCAGTATTTGGAGAGAGATCTAGGTTTGTAGTGGGAATGAAGGCCCTCTTTCAAATAAGAATTATTTCAGTTATTTCATCAGAGTGGTGTTCAGATCAAGAATGGAAACAGTAATCAGACTATGGAAAAGCATAAGGCACCATTGTAGTGCCATGGAATGGGGCTAAGATTGGATTGATTGAGATGAGATTGATCTGTAGAAAAGGAGATGGATGATAAGTTTGTCATTGAGGAGAGCAAACATATGCAGTGTGTTTGGAGTGACAGCAGGTTAAGAAAAGGTCCAGAGTGTTGGAAGCATGTTGAGAATTTTCTAGTATTCTGATTGGTGGGATAACTATTTGTGTTGGATCATGACCATTATCAAATGATTTGGCCTTGATCTGTGAAGTTGGAGAAGAAGAGCCAGTTTGTGTTATGAACATTAGTCTCCTAGAAGATAATCTTGCAGTTTGGATAATTAGACCCAAATCAACTTTTGGAGATAAGTAATCAAAGAGGGTGTCATGTTTATCTGACATTTCATGTTTATGAAAGCTATAAAGTGAGATAAAGATATCCTAAGCCAGAGTAGATTGAAAAGTGGGGATTCCAGGTTTGATAACCTCTGGCAAGGGCTGTCCTATTTGACAGAATTGCTCGTTCCTCTCTTTTTTTTATAGAAGGCATTATTAGGTGGGGTTGTACTGAACCCATGATTTGACCAACGTATACTGAATTAAATTTTATAAATGTTTTGGGGAAAAAAATACACTCCAATTTTATTATTAAAGCTGATAAAAATTTTTAATATATATATATATTTTTTGTTCAAAACATTTGTTTATAAAATTTAATTCATAATGTTTAAAATTTAATTCAGCATGCTTTGGCCAGATATTTGTTTCTTCAGCCATATTGCAGAATGAAGAGAGATTGAAAAATATGTGTAATAATACTTCACCTAACCATGTAATCATATGAAAATGAGAAAATAAAAAGAACTATCATTATTTTATAATCAAATGAAAGCTATATAGAAAGAAACTTGGAAAGTTTCGAAAAAAAGATCAGAAAGCTTATACGAATACAACCCATGACATCAGAGTTGCCTTAGCTTGCTCCACTTAAGACACGAGTACTGCTCAGGCCTCCATATATTCACCTTTTATTAAGGATTTTTTATTAAAAATTCTTAATAAATGCTTCACTGGCTTGATAGGTGTTTTGAACTGTTGGTCCTTGTCAGAGATCAGGAAGAAACCTTAACAGGGCAAAAATTTTCATTCAGTACCAAAGTAATCCTATATCAGAGTTATATTTTTCATAAGTAAACCAATGTCAGTGTCAGTAAGAGTAATTCTCAGAGAAAAGCCTAAAAGTGTTTATTTTAGTTATAAAATAAACAGCTGAAATGAAATAAACATAAAATAAATTTGATTAAAAGTGAAAATATAACATTTTGCTTCTATAAATATAATAAAACTGTCAAATGTTAATCCATCCCTATTTTATAGCCAAATGTAAAAAAAAAAAAAAAAAAAAAAGTGAAAACATAACTTTCTCATAAGCTCTCTGATAAATTTGCAAAACATTTAAGTTTTTTTTTAATTTTTTTGGATATAAAATACAAATATAGTCATAATATTCTCTATCATAGTTTCTTATTTATTCCAAATTAAAGTTGCTCAATACCTTAGGATTTGTTTATGCACCTACCAAGAGTTCACTTATGACATAGGATTGCTGTAGAATATTTAACACATAGCTGTTGCTCTTTTTTTAAGTTTTGTATTGTCTGTGATTAGTGGGAGTAGTTCCTAACATTTATCAGGCCAGTGAAACCTAATCAGTAAAAGGTAATAAAGGGAATATATGGGCCCCTGTGCACAGTTCATGCTCTTTAAATATTGCAAGCCAAGGCAACTCCACTGCCTTAGGTTATGTTTTCTCATAAGCTCTCTGGTACGTTTTTGAAACTTGTAGAAGTTTCTTTCTACATGTCACTATAAAATATAGTTTGATATATAACATTCTACATTTCAATATAATTAAAATATCATTAATATAAAATAAAATATAAATAACACACAAAATAAAAATATTAAGAACTTTTATTTAAAATAGTGAAATATAGAAAATAATTATGGATTTATTAATTAAAATGAAATTGCAATAAGTTATGATATAGGGAAATAATTTTTTTGGCATCTTTGGGACAAACCTACATCTGTTTTCTTCATAAATATTTCTCCTCCTGAAAAAACTCTTTCAGTGAATATGTAGGTAGCTAGTGCTTTCAGTTTCATTTTGTTTTACAGATTCATTGCTATCCTTGAGTTTTTACATGATTAATCATAGATGTGTACTTCCTTTTTTCTATATCATCCACAGACACATGGGGGATGGGGCTGAAAAGTTCTGATAAACACCTAGAACAAAAATTAATTAATTTTATGTCTTCTTATATATCCTAAAAGAAAAAGAACAAATTATTACAATTTGATGATATACAGGGTTAAAGGGTTTTCAGATATGTTCTTGCTTGTGGTTATATCAGTTGCTTTAATATCATTTTTGTTCTAGGTGTTATTATTATTATTTTTGACACCTCCAAGGAGTCCGAAGACTCATCGCGGGAGGACACCTACTGTACAACTTTCCGTCTCCACCCGAACCTCTACTACCAATCATCCACATTAACGCAATGTGGATGAAGTAGAATGTTGTAATGTTGTCAAAGATGCACTGTTCAAAATGCTCCATGAAGTAGTTGGCAATAGCAGGAGATATTGGATTACCCATTGCTGTCCCTTCGATTTATTGGTATAACTGGTTTTTGAAGGAAAAATAACCGGACTTTATTACAAATTCAAATAATTTGACAATGTCTGGAGGAAATTCTTGGTGTAGTAATTCTATGTTGTCCGCCAACGGAACATTCGTAAATAGCGAAACAACATCTAGACTAATCATAATCTCCGAATCGTCTAGATGCAGATCGGAAATTTTATTTCTGAAGTCCACAGAATTTTTTATATATGTAGCAATTCTTCTAGTTGAAGAAGTGAGTAAATTTGACAGAAATTTTGATATTTTGTAAGTGGGACAACCTATACAGTCTACAACCGGTCTTAATGGAATTCCTGGCTTATGTACTTTTGGAAGACATATAATCTTGGTGGGTGCCCGAAGGAGGTCTTTAGTGTTTTCTTTTTATCTTCATCCCATATCGATATTTTTTCTACAAGAGCATTAAGCTTTTTTATTTGACTACCGGTAGGATCTGAAGCGAGGGCCTATAAGTCGAATAGTCACGGAGTAATAGTGATATTTTTCTCTCATATTCTCTTCTGTCTTGGATGACTACAGCCTTCCCTTTGTCAACTTTCGTAATAATAGGTTCTTGTTATTTTTTAGTGATTTCAGTGCTTTTTGTCCAGCATACGATAGGTTCGGCCACAGAGGCTTGGCATTAAAAAGAATTTTTGCACACTCGAATCTTGTTCTGTTAGCTGTTTTTTTGGGGTAAGGATCGAATACCTCTGTCTATACTATGGAAAAAGAAAAAAAATTTTTTTAATTATTATAATTGAATAATTAAATAATTATTATTTAAGAATTAAATAACTAAATAATTAAATTTAAATAATTAAAAATAAATAAAAAACAAATAAATAAATAATAATATTAATTAAATAAATTTAGGAAATTTAACCTTAGCTACTTAGGTGTTGCTTTGTGAATATAACAGTTATTGTTTAATTAGCCTTGTACCTGTACTGATGATGCCTGTGATACTCAGGTGAAAATTCTACAAATAAAGAATAATTTACGTGAGTTAATTCCGTTATTATAATAGTTAGTAAATGATGATATATATCATTAATGTTTGTATTGAGATGCCCTGGATGCTAGTGAAAGTGATGTGTTATTTTATTAGATGAAATTTTGGTTATTTTGCTTTTCTTTTTTTTTGCAATTTTTTGTTGTATTTATCATATTTTTTGTGATTTCTTTTTGTTAATTTTTGTGGGAGATTTTTTTTACATTGGTGCACTATTCAATAACAGTGCATGTAGAGTTCCATGGGAATAATTTCTTATGTGGTATGAATTTACCAGTATGAACTGGTCATTTTTATAGCAGATCAAAGTGTGATCTGCTTTCCTCACCTTTTTATGCACTTTGATGTGTCTCACAGAATCTAATCCACTCTTCTTTATTCATCTCAACATTAAATCCCATGTCAGATCTAAAGTCCCCTCCTTTTTATCTGCTCTTGTTCAGGGTTTTCTTATTGCATTCATTTGCTATCTTTATTGCTCTCAGGCTTCTGATGGTCACTCTGGTTTAATTTTATATTTCTGATGTTTGATTTTCTGCAATCCAGTTGTCCAAATAGCAAGGCATTCCTCTTCCTTGAGGACTTCAATATCCACATCTTGGGCTGTCTTCCCTTTTTCCAATTCTCTTAACCAGTCTGAAGGAATTGACAAAGTATTTTCTTTAGCAGAGATCTAATGCAGTTTGGCTATTCTGCCAAGAATACAAATAGTCTTCATTGTTCTCCCTATGCCTTTTCATGATGAATATGTATTCCAGGTATGTTGCAGATGTCTGCTTTTTTTTATCTTAGTGACTCAGCCTATGACCTCATCCAGGCTTCCTTTTCTATAGAGTATTCTTCACCCAGCTACCCTTTCTCTCTTGGCATTACAGTGGTACCCAATAGGGATGATCTTCATGGTTTATACTGCTTTCTGTAGTCTGATTAATGTTTCTGCTCTCTCTTTATCTAAACACTTGTCCAGACTAAATAAATGAAGGAAATAAATTGCTGGAATGGAAGTCATCTCATTCCACTCAAAACTTACAACTACCACTACTACTACCCAAGCTTTGATTCTCTAAGTGTGCCATGGCAGTCAAATTAAAAAAGATCAGCATGTTGCAAGTGGCTCAAGAAAGAGACTCTGGCTTTGCAACTGCCCTGCACTGCATTTCACCACAGCAACAAAAGAACCATTAAGAGGAACAAACTCTGCAAATCTAAATGCAGAAAACTTACCTCTTACTCAAACAGCAATCCAGCTGTCTAGTTCCTTGACCTCATCCAGGCTTTATTTTCTTTGGAACATTCTTCACCCAGCTACCCTTTCTCCCTTGGCATTACATTGGTGCCAAATGGGGATGATCTTCATCCCCATTTGACCATTAAGCATGGTTTCTGCCCTTCTACATTTCTACCATGCCCTTGAATATGAGATCAAGTAGAAACATAACCTTGCATATTTTCACCTCTCACATATCCAGATGGACCATCATAACCACCTAATATATAAGGCTAACACATGGTAGCATTATTCTTCTCCTCCAGCTCTTGCATAGATACCCAAGGCAAATTACCTCCTACTTACTAGATCAAAAATGGCCCGGTGTTCTGGTCTTGTACTAATAGTATTCCCCTAATTATGCTTAAAATTTGTGCTCCAGAATTGCATCTATTCTATAGCATGCAAACAAGTTTCAGAAGGGAGAAAGATATGATAGCATGATATTATCATGCTATCATGTAGTGCTCAAATTACAAAGTTCCACATTCTTCCATAATTCAATCTCTTAAACCCTGATTTCCTTGTTATTTTCAGTAGTATGAAAACAACCTTATGAATCAATCTTTTTTTTTTTTATTTCCACAAAAAAGATTTGTTTTGAGGACGACTTACACCTCTTCATCAGGGTCAGCCTCTAAGCATTGCTGCTTAAAAACTTCGATTGTACGAAAAATATTTTCAAATTGTTTCTGTGAAATCTCTCTTGGCTGACTATCAGTGGTTAAATTTTCTTCATATTCTTCAGGATCTTCCCGCTGTGCATCTAAATTTAGCAGGTCAGAATGAGATTTAATCAACTTTTGGACGTTATCATTGAAGGGGAATGAAGGACGTAAGAATTGATCTCCAACACACGAAATCACGTGCTTTATAGATAAAATTTCCCAACTGTTATACAAGCAAAATAGTTACCACTTTAAAAACTACAATGATCATAAAAGAGAAGTTAATTTTCTGACGTGTAATAATAAACAACTCATCCCAGAAGACGGATTGATTACCCTATTTCGGAATGGATTCTCCTTTTTGTGACGTGCAGAAGGGTCTCGAATCTGTGGGTATACTATAGCAGACGACATAAATTTTGGCAGTAAAAATTTGGACCATAGCATATAGTGTACATGGAAGTAGTGTAGTATACCATTAAAAATAACTTTGTAAAATGTTTTAAATCGGTAACTAAATTATTTCATTCTGGTGAGTGATTTTTTAAAATAGTTAGCCATAAAAATGTATAGATAGAAAATTTTTAAAATCTGTAACATTTATTTTTAAGATGTATATAGGTGCACTAATCGAATTTGGGTATCAAAAAAAAATGACACCCTAATCGAAAATGCACTAATCGCGGGTGCATTAATCGAGGGATTACTGTATAGTTATGTACCTGCTTTAAGAAGGTTAATTAATTAATTGTCTTTTTATTTTAGGTTAGCTCTTATAGGGGGTATACAAGGTTTCCTTCAGATGATGACCAGATTTAAAGAAAAGCCAAATATCAAAACATTCACTATCCTTCTTGATTGTATACCTGACTCTACTACAGCTGAAGATTCACTAATTGAATGTTTGAAAACTTATAATGTGAAGCCTGATACAGATTTTTTCAATATGCTAATTAAAAGAAGAAATTTCCGTCATGATTTTAAAGCAGCAAAGGTAAATAGAAACATGATTCTGTTTCTTTTATTTATTCATCTTTTGGTAGTGAAAAATGGATGTGTAAGATTCTTGCTTATTTTTGTGAAAAACTAATGCCTTTGTCACCATGACAAAGTTGTTATGGTGAAGCAGTGTCTCAAAAAGGAGGATAACCAGTGCCATGCTCCAGGGTTCTGTTCTGGGGATATGTAATTTTCTTTTCTGTTAAATAATATAAAATAAAGCCAAAAACTGAAGGAATTAAGTATTGTTGATTTGATTTAATTAATAACATTCGACATTTCCTGCATCACAAACGTTTTTATGTTGTTTCACATTTAAACTTTGCATTTTAATGGATTCATCGATTGATGGGCAAACTTCTTAATATGGAAAAATGCTGAAAACTAAAAATACTTGATCTTAATCCTTAAAAATTTAACTTAGCCTTAACGTTTATCAACCTAAGTTTTTGAACTTAATTATCCTAAGTTATTGAGTTTAATTCACCAAAATTCTTGAGCTTAATTAACCTAAACTTTTGAACTTAATCAGCTCACATGATATATCATGTGGGCTGATTAAGTTTTAATACTGATAAGTGCAAGGTGTTGCATTTTGGAGTGCAGAAATATAAGACTGTGTGCTATATTGATGGCACTGTATTTCAGGAAGTGGATGAGAGTGATAGTTGAGAGTAGAGAGCATATTATGAGTGTTGCAAAGACTACACATCGTAGTGCCATTATGATAAGTACACTAACATGTAGGGATAAGAAGGTGGTTGTACCACTGTATAAAGCACTAGCCAGACCACACACTTGGACTGTGGTGCTCAGATTTGGTCACCTAGTTTTCATTGTGATGTGGAAACATTGGAGAGGATTCATTGATGAGTGACTAAGACAGTATCAGGACTCTGGAATGTTGGCTGTGGAGAGCAGTTGAAAGAAAGCTGATTGCAGAGTTTGGTTGGTAGGAGGAAAAGAGATGATATGATAGAGACATTTAAGTTTATGAGGGGATTTTATTGGATTAATCTAAAAGGGATTTTAAGAAGAGTAGATGGCAAGAGGGGAAGTTATGTAAGAGTGTGGTGAGGAGTAGATTTTTACATGAAGAATTATCAGTGAATGGAATGCATCACCAGAATATGTTGTTAATGCAGGGAGTATTAAGGATTTTAAGATTCAGTATGATAAATATGTTAGTCGAATGAATCTTCCATGATGAGTCTGTCAACTCCATGGAGGGTGTAATAATAATAACAGTATTATGAAAGAAAGTGACATTAAATTTGATATCTGAATTGGAGATATTAAACTCAGCTGTTTACTTTATACAAATAATGTTTTACTCCTAAATATATCTGATATAAGTCTGCAAGATTGCACAAGAATCTTAAGAACAAGTGAAATATTTTAGATCTCTAGGTACACCTTTTAGTGAAGAAAGCAAGTTTTCTTGTTCTTCCTGAGCTTGCTCAACCACTAAAGTTCTTTGCTGCATGTACCACCTTTTTCCATTCCTTTCTGTCTTGAACCTTTTCATTCCAGTCCTGGATTCCCATCTCAGCTAAGTCTTTTTGGATATTATCTTTTTGGATATGATATTCAAATACCTCTAGGTTGTTTTCCATCTGTTATGTTCCATGTTTCTGCTCCATATGAAACAATTTGGAATGTTTAGATTCTTGAGTGTGGTCTACAGTTTGTTCCTTAAGACTCTGTCAAAGGCTTTCTGGTAATCTATAATCTATAGAAATGCTATGTGCATTTCTATGTTGAATTTGTAATGTTTTTTCATTACGATTTTTAATGTAAAACTGGGTCAATGCACAATTGTCCTTTTCAGAAGCCATTTTGTTCTTTGCAAAGTTTATCTTCTACATATGATTTAAGTTTTGAAGTTAATATTTGTGCATATAACTTATAACCAGTATTTAGGAGACTTATTCCTCTGTAGTTTTCACACTTTGCACTTATCACCTTTTATATATATATATATATATATATATATATATATGTTACGTGCAAATTGTGAAATCACACAATCCATGAATGCGCTTGTACAGTTTGTGGAATGTGTAGAATTTTGTTCACTTCATGAAATGAGCAGAAAACATAATGCTCATTTCATGAATTGGGTGCATCTTGTGATAAACTGGTGAAGAGCATTTATATAATACGTGATGATTAGATTTTAGATTTGGGTGCATAGTTAAAGCATATAAATAGATGACAAACGGGTGAAGAGTGATAAAATAGTTTTCATTCAAATACTTTTATTATATAAAAATAGTTGTGTTCTTTGGCAAAACACAAGAAAAATAATATTACCAAACTTCTTTCGTTACAACTAACAAGTAAACAATAATTAAGGATTTTCACAAGACTTGTTTGGATGGCATGAAGAGTTAGGTTAGGTAGTTACAAAGAACTTGATTTTTCAAACAGCTACATTTCTTATTTGTACAACGCGTTTTACAAGAGCATCTTTTGAATCCTTGTCCATTACTAACAGAAAGTTAGCGAACTAGAGCTCTGATGCCGAGGTCTATTGGTACTTCATCTATAGATAATCCCTGAAAACTCAACCTTTTCACAACAATTTCTCTCACGCCAAGGGAAATACAGAATTGGTACAGAAATACCAATTCTGTATTTCCCTTCTTTCCTGTCAAGAACTACTCCAATCAAGTTTGCCAGATCTCCTCTACCACGATCAAAAGATGGTACAAACACATTAATACAATTTACCTAATAGTGATGATTCGTCACATATTATATAAGCCTCGGGTCATGCTCTTGTAAAACACGTTGTACAAATAAGAAATGTAGCTGTTTGAAAAATCAAGTTGTAACTACCTAACCTAACCAGTTAGTCCAGTGTTACAGTAAATTTGTACCTAACATCAGAATTCCTTTCATCGTATTTAGTAAGGTTAGTTTCTCATTGGCGTGAGTTGCACAAAACCCGCAGCTTATATAATATGTGACGATTAGGTTTTAAACATCCATATTTGTTAAATTTTAGATCCCTACATCCAAAATAGAACCTAACCTAACGAACTGTACAACAAGCGCATTATACAGTTCATGGAATGAGCAAAAGTGTTGCGCATTCCGTGAATTGTGCGATTTCACAATCTGCACATAACATATGTTAAAAACGTAATGCTCATTTCATGAATTGTGCAAAATTCTACACGTTCCACGAACTGTACAAGCGCTTTATACAGTTCATTTAATGAGCAAAAGTGTTGCGCATTCCATGAATTGTGCTATTTCACAATCTGCGCATAACAATATATATATATACACACACACACATATTGTTATGATAATTGCCTTATTCCAACTTTGTGGGATTTTTACTTGCTGCCAAATATTGATAAATAATTTTGAAAGTTTTTTGATGAATAGTCATTTGCCTGCATATTTAATAAGTTCTGTATTTATTCCATCTTCTCCAGAGGATTTTCCTGATTTATTTTTCTGTATTACTTGTTGGATTTCTTGTGATGTTATTTCTTCCACTGTGTAGTAGCATTATATCAGTTTTAGATTCATTACTATCTTGCCATAAGTTTTGAAAGAAGTACAACCAGGTTTTCTCTTTGATTATTTCAAGTTTCACTTTTTCTTTTATCTCCTTATTCATATTTCTTAGAATTTTGTGTGTATTTGGCCTCTTCACTGTAAGATCTCTTTCCAGTTTTGATATGAAGTTACTCCATGTTTCTCTATTCTTTTCTTTTCTGGTGTGATTTTGTGTTTATCCATTATTGATATGCTTTTTTCTTGCCTTTGATTATTGCTTCAATTTTCATCCAGTTGCTTATTCCCTTTCTCCCCTTCCTTTACCTTTCGTTCTGAGACATTCTATTGTGCATTTATTAATATATTTTTTAATTATTCCATTCTATCTCTATATCATCATTTTCTTTGATTTGCTATAGTTTTCCATTTATTCTTTGCAAATAAAGATAGTTAATGCTGCTATGCTGGTTCAAGAGTTGAACTCTAAAAGATTTTTGGAAATTTCTCTTGCCACTGACTTGGTTAATTTTAAACCATCTTTGATGTATTCTTAATATTCCTTGTGAGAGAGAATGATCAGATTCTATTTCTGCAGTTCTAAATACCTGGCTATCTAGTATCATATTAGCTGTTTTCCTGTTAGCTATTATATAGTATATTATACTTTTTAGGTTTCATGTTTCCCAAGTGCATTTATGGCAATCTTCATGCTTGAAAAAAGTATTAGTAATTTTTAAGTTATTATATCTGGGAAAATCCCTAAGTCTATATCCATTTCTATTGCACACCATTTATTCCTATATTTGTGACGTTATCAATGAGATATTGAGAGAATAAGGGAGACCTTATTCTCTCAATATCTCAGTCTTGTTTATATTGATAATCTATATATTATATAATATATAGTTCACCATCTATATATTGTATAATCCACTATCCACATTATGATATCTACTGCCCACTAATACAATACATAATACATAATGGTTTTACTTAAGAAAATTAATAGTATTGTTCATTTGGCAAGGAATATTCTACAGATGAATAGATGGGACAGTCATGGGGTATCCACTCTATCCCCACCTCCCTTCCACCAGCAAACTACTTAATGGAAACCTTGGAGGATAAAGCCTTATTAATTTCTGCTTCACACAGACCTACATGGCTTTGCTATACTGATGATGTGTTCTCCAACACGCCTCTAAGGCTCTTAACCCCTTTCCTAACACATCTTAATAATCAGCATCCCAAGATCTAATTCACCTTAGAAAAAGAAAGCAAAAAACAACAGTCTTCTTTTCTATGACACTTTAATTACATGCCAACATAATGGATCTGTAGCATTCTTAGCTTACAGAAAACCCACACATAGACAGATATTTCACCAACAATCAACAATAATTGATTTCAACAACAATCAACAAACACCAAACCCCCTGCCCTGCCAACAGTATGGCATTATTAAAACCTGCAATAGAACAAAATACATTATGTTTAATAAAAATGCCCTCACCACTGAACTTGAGCACATTCAACACCTTCTTAGAGAATGACTACAGTCCCCACCAAATCCAGAGAATATTATCCCCCCCCCCAGAACAGAGGCTACACTAAATCTATTATTATCATCTCATATATCTGAAGCAAATTCTAAAACGATATAACCTTATAACCACTTACAGATCATATAAAAAATCGGCATCCTGTATTCTCTCTCCTACCCCCAAAGACCAGCCAAAGTCCCTGGACCTGCCAGGTATCTGTCAGGTGCCATGCAATTGTAAGCCATCCTGTTATGGCTAAACAGGCAGGATATCCAATATCAGATATACCTGGTTCCATCACTGCAGCCACTCGTGGCTTGCTGACCATGCTTTAGACTCCTGCCAAGATACTATGGAAAAGGCCACCTTACTCCACAGAAGCAAATTCAAAATATGAAATACTTTTCCTAGAATCTGTTTCAGCCTTAAGAAACTACCCAAATCTCAATAAATTTGGTTGTATAAAAATGCCGCCAAGAGCACCCATCACAGCCCACTAAGAGCACTATTTTAGAACTTTAGACTTACCTTTGTTATTTATGCTTCAATCATACTTACCTTATGTAGTTCCTGCATGCACATATCAATTTGTTCTTTGTTTTGTGATGATGCAATTTGACTATGGCAAAATATTAATTAATTTAAAAAGTTTTCTAATCATTATATAGTTACACATTATTAATTTCCTTACATACTGTTATGACTAACCAACATATTACAAGACTTACTAGTAGAATTACATAATATATAATTCACCATCCATTATGCTGTCTACTACCTCAAATACTGTTATTATCTGTTAATGCATGTGTTCTCTGACCACTTTGCCTATATACAGGATTAAAAATCCAAGTTTCCAAGAGAAAACAATCTTGCTATCTCTGTATGAGATTAGCTAACTCACGTTCTGAGGGCATATTGCTCCATTTGTTTTTCCAGATGCACTAAGGAAGACTTAATTAAGTGAAGTTAATCCAGCTGCACTATTAAGAAGCACTTAATTAAGTGAACCACTTTTTTTTTAATAGCATTAATCATTTCTAGGAAGGTTTTGGATTCACTATCCACGATGAGAACAGTATTTTAATGATGGGAAAATTAGGAAGTTATGTAGTGTTAGGAGTTACATAGGTGAGAAGTAGTGTCTTGAGTGGAAGAGGAAACTTTTTTTTGGAGACTAAGGATTCTTATAGATATGTTTCTGCTAGGAAAGGCTGGAGACGTAAGTCAGCTTGAGTAGAGAAATATAATCTTGATCAGAGATCTTCTCTTTGCCTTTGAACTATCAAAGGCAAAGAGAGGTGAAGTAAGGTGTTTTCTTACAAGAAATAAGACAGCACTATATTTTTATAGCATCGAAGTTCACTAGGTTTCCATCTCATTGGCCTCAAATCCTATCGATACTTTTTCTGATAAGCATACACCATTTATGTATAGAAGGAAGAGTGTAGAAAAAACATACATGCCCTAGGCTGCTCTGGTATTAGTAAATAAATTATGCTTGACAATAAATTATATTCTTGTTTTAATCCTAATTTTACCAAAAAAAGCGAAAACCACTTGGCTACTTCTGTATAGAGGCAGTTAACTTTGTATCAAGTTACGTTATCATTTCATAATCCAGAGTACATTTCCTTCTCATGTACCTATAATGTCATGCATTATGGGAAGGACCATTGATGGGAAAAATCATTGATGATTGCTAATTAATTAGTGAGTTTCTTTCACTAATTAATTAACATTCTTGCACTAATTAATTAGTGAAGAAGTTGGCCGTTGATTACTTCTCCATTATTTTTGAGAGGACTAAACTAAGGACAAGGATAGTTTGATGGCTATCTTTTATTATCTCTCCTTTTTTTTAGCGGGGGGGGGGGAATAGATTATTATTATTATTATTATTACGGGCAGCTCCAAGGAATCCTTAGACTTATCAAGGGAGGCCCAACATCATGTTAAGAACAACTAATCAACATTGACACAGTATCTATCATACTTCACCTTGAACTCATTTACAGTCATGGCACCCACAACAGACTGGCACTTATTCCACTAATTCACCACTTTCCAAGTAAAAAACATTAGCTCTAACACCCTTGTTAACCACACTCTTACCAAGCTTCCATGGATGGCCTCTAGTCCTCCATGGAAGCTTGGTAAGAGTCCTATTCTCAAAAATATCTTCTGAATTAATCTTATAGAAACCCTTCAGTAATTTGAATGTCTCAATCATATCACCCCCTTTATGCCTATCAACCAATTTCTGCATCCCACAAATCATCAACCTGTTCTCATAAGTTTCATTCCATAGTCCTGCTATTATCTTGGTCAGTCGTCTCTGGATTCTCTCCACATCCTCCCCATCAAGAAGAAACCCTGGCACCCATATCTGGGCACAGGCCATATCAAGGCTCGATGCAGAGGAACAATAACCTGTCTCTGCTCGTTAAAGTGTTTTTCAGCAACCAAGTGATTTGATGAGCAGATTTTGCCACTTTTGCAATGTGTCCATCTGCCATCACTCCCAAATCCCTGGCCTCATCAGTCTCATGGAGTACATTTCCACTAATGTGATATACTGCTGCTAATCTTTTCATCCCAAAATGCAAAACCTTACATTTTTCCACATTAAATTGACATCCATTCTCCTTAGCCCAGTCTTCCAAACTATCCAAATCATCCTGCAAAATTTTAACATCCTCAGCATTCACTATTGCTCTACCCAACTTTGCATCATCCGCAAACAGATGCACAGTTCCTCTCAGATCCTTTCCTATATCGTTGATGCACAGTTCCTCTCGGATCCTTTCCTATATTGTTAATGAACAAATTAAACAGTAGCGGTCCAAGAACAGAACCCAGCGGCACACCACTAGTCACAGGGCCGTCTTTTGGACTCTATTCCTGAATAAATCACTCTCTGATATCTCTCCATCAACCACCCTCTTATCCATCTCACCAACCCTATATCCATTCTCATATGCTGCAGTTTACTTATTAGAATTCTATGTGATATCCTATCAAAGGCTTTAGCAAGGTCTAGTAGAATCACTGTAAACCTGTTACCCTTATCCAGTTCAGCCGTCACTGTGTTATAGAATGTGAGCAAGTTACTGAGGCATGATCTACCCTTCACAAAACCATGCTGTACCCCATACGGTATTCCATTTTTGTCTATCAAATCTTGTGTTTTCCTCTTGACTATTTTCTCCAAGAACTTGACAACAATTCCTGATATGCTGATCGGCCGGTAATTTTCAACAGCAGTCTTGGAACCTCCTTTATGCAATGGAATTATTTTTCCCCTCTTTCCACCCCCTTGGGACTAACCCAGACCCAAGACTCAAATTACACAAAATGGTCAAAGGCACTGACAATTCTTTAGCCGCTTCTCGTATACCAGCTCGTGTCTTACCATCCATCCCGCAGATGAATTGACATTGAGATTTTGTAATAGACTATTCACCTCCACATCATTCACCATAATTCCTGTATAACCTGTTAATTCTTCCATTTCTGCAATGTCACCACCTGGATGATATACTCTTGCAAAGTGCTCACTCAGTAATTCTACTATATCAATTGATTCGGCTACCTCCCTACCATCGGCATTCTTTAAAATCAATCTGCCATATACATTTTTTCTTTTACTTTCAATATATCGAAAAAACTGTTTGGGATTCTCTTTAGCCTGCATGGCTAATGTTCTTTCATAATCCGCTTTTGCTTTTCTTACTACACTTGTTACTCTTCTGGCCTGGGCTTTATACCGTTCATGTGCTGCAGGTCATCTTTCTCCTTAAATTCCCTCCACAGTTGTTTCTTTTTTGAAGCTCAAGCTTAATGGTGTTATTCATCCATTTAATCTCTACTTGATTTATTATTCGGACTCTAGGTATACAGTCAGCCATTGCCTCCTGCAAACACTTCTTAACCGCCTTCCATGCACTATCAACATCCAGCCCTTACAGTTTTACATGCCATGGCACTGATCCAAGCAATCTCCTAAGTTTGTCATACTTACCAGCCTGATAATTCCACATGTACCCTGTCTTAATTGTAAATTCCACACCTTTAGCCACCTCCCAAGTCAAGACCCTATGATCACTCTCACCAATTGGTGGCAATGTGGTCATATTCTTTACAGTCAAATTCTCAGATGCAATTACTAGGGCAAGCACTCTCTGACCCCTAGTATTTTCCATTACATACTGTTGCAGATAGTTATCCCTTAATAACCGCATAAAATTCAATTCCTTCTCCCATGTTTACTCTCCTCCTTCCAATCAATGTTACCATAGTTGAAATCTCCCATAATAATTACCCTCCTTCTACGCATTTGTTCTATTTGCTTATGCATACTATCTCCATCATCTATTCCATCACCTGGTCTACAGCAGCAGCACCCAATTGTATATTTTGTTCTGCTAGCCTCAATTTCACACCAAATGGCCTCAAATGTGCCCTTTTCTCTATCCTGCAATTCAACTTCTATTCTCCTTGTCTGCAGCTCATCAGCTATCATCAGTAACATTCCTCCCCCATTTTATTCTCCCTGTCACTCCTGAACACATTATGCCCCTCACATTCAATCCCACTAGCTATATCATCTTTAGTCAGCCATGTTTCACTAATGCCAATAACCTGTGGTCTGGAAGTGTCAACCAAGGCCAAAAATTCTTCCTTCTTGTTCCTAATACTCCTAGCATTAGTATACATGAATTGCAGAATCTCATTAATCCCATCCCTACCTTGATGCCTTATACTAACTATCCCATTCTGATTTGTTGTCCTTCTTATTCGCTCAGGCATATTATACTCATTCATACACTCAACTGCCTCCCTAAGGTCTGCATATCTATTTCTTCCCCACCCCTTAATAAATCTGGTTTCCCTGATTCTGCTCATTGAACAACACTTTTTCAAGTCTCCTTACACTGAATCCATTCAAATGTAAACCATCCATCTTATATTGATCCTTTCGCCCATTGAACTCGCTCCACACATCCACAAATTCCACACCACTCATCCTGCATAACCCGTGCATAAAGTCATTAGCAATTATGGTCCTTCTTCTAAACTCTTCACTGTCATACTGCACCAACAGACTAACCATCCTAACTCTCTCACTCTTCTCTTTTTTTACCTCAAACAATTCCTTCAGGTCCTCTATCATATCCATTTTATCTCCTTTCAATTCATTCATACCTGCCACCACTATCATTTCTTTCACCCTTTGCTTTTGCTCCCTAATAGACTTACTTACGTCCTTAGTGGTCGCACCAGGTTGGTACGATTTTTTCAAACTCTCAACTATCACACCTCGTACTAACGAATCTCCATACAACACTCGCTCCTTCATTTTGTGTAAGTTCACAATCATACTCTTATTTTTCTTATCATACTTTTTTTATTGGTTGGTACGCTCGGTAGACATTTGTGCATGCGCTCCAGCTGCCGCCTTGCCTTATGTATCACTCCGCTCAACCATGCGATCTCGCGCATTGCATCTATCTCATCTTTTTTATTATCTGTTAAACCATTCATTTGCTCTGTATTATTACCTTCATTTTACTTTCAATGCTGCCCTCACAGCTCTCTGGTATGACCTCACAATTTCTTATCATATCGGTATTTTTTACATTCTGACATTCAACAAAAATATCACACTCGCGACCTGAAACACACTTTAATTCCTCATTTTCCTTACATTTTCTGCACACATTCACTCCACTGTCATCATCTAATCAGACTCCAACCGCTCTCCGTAGAGCATACATCTCGCAGATAGTACATTGAATAATCTCCTCCATCATCGTCATCATCAAATTCCTGCCATGTACCCTCAAGGGGTGTACAGTTACAATTTTTGAACAAAGATGGCGAACTATTATTACTAGCTGCCATTATTTTCCTTCTTACTGCAGGCATGTACATGCTTCTATTGTATCTTATCAAATTAATAATTGAAATAACACCAAAACACACAAACAGACACACTAAGATACGAAAAGCAAACAAAACCACATAATATTCAAGCAAAATTGTCAATCATAACTTAAAATAACACATTTTATCAGGAGCTCTCAACAAACACTACACACCACCAAGGTACGTTATATATAGGTTTAGTTCCTTAGTTCCAGTTGTTTGGCAAATTACAATTTGTACTGATGATGTAGAATTAATTCTGGAGCACAAATTTTATGCGTAGTTGAGATTATCATTTGGACTTTGTTGGTTCAAAATGGTTTTAACATCATTATTATTATTATTATTATCATCATCATCATCATTATTACATCCTCCATGAATTCGGCAGCCTTATTGAGAGAGGTTCCTTCACCTAATTACATATTTATGTATTGCATATTAAAATCCTTGACACTACCAACATTAACAACATATTCTGGTAATGCGTTTCATTCACCTTTGATTCTCATTGTAAAAAATATACTCTTTGCATCCTTCTTCACCATAACTTCCAGGGATGGGTTCTGGTTCTTCCCCTCTCACTTTCAACTCTTTTTACAAATCCTCTCTGGATTAATCTCATAAAATCCCCTCGCTAACTAAAATGTCACTATCATATCACCTCTTTTCCTCCTACCTGCCAAACTCTGCAATTCGCATTTTTTTAACCTCTCTCTGTAGCCAACATTCTAGAGTCCTGTTATTGTATTAGTCACTCATTCTTGAACCCTCTCCGATGTTTCCACATCACAATAAAAACCAGGTGACCAAATCTGAGCACCCTAGTCCAAATGTGATCTGGCTAGTGCTTTTATACAGTGGCATAATCGCCTTCTTATCCCTACATATTAGCATACTTTTTATTATAATAGCACTACAATGTGCAGTCTTTGCATCACTTGCAGTATGTCCTCTACTCTCATCCACTTCTTGCAGTACAGTCGCATCAATATAGTACAAAGTCTTATATTTCTGCACTCCAAAATGCAACACCTTGCACTTATTAATATTAAAACTACAATCCCACTCCTTTGTCCAAGTCAAAACTATTCAAATTTTCTTGAAGGGAATTAATATTAGCAGTGCTACTTATAATTCTCTCCAACTTTGCATCATCAGCATACAGCTGATGATGCAAAGATGCAGATTCCCAGTCCGTCCACCACATGATATATCATTTACAAACAACATAAACAGCAGGGGGCTCAAGAACTGGACCCTGGGGCATGCCTCTGGTTTTCCTCCTTTTTTTTTCTTTTTTTGTGTCACTGCTCCATTATGAATGTGAAAGTTGAGTTAGTATAATAAAATGTGTGTTAATCCAGGACTAGATACCACAGATGAGATTTCTGAGAAAAAACTGAGGAGTGAACCGATGGTATCAGTAGTGGAATCATTAAAAATGAAGATATTAGACTTAGATTGGCTCTGCTCATACATTCTTGAATGTGTGAGCAGAGGTAATCTAAAATAGTATGTTCACTTAAACAAAATGGGAGAGGAAAGGTTAGTGAAATATGTGTTTGCTGGCAAGAAACTGACCAAAAAAAGGCCAAATTCTAGGTGGATTGATTCAGAAGTGACCTAGAAAACCGAAAAATAAAATCTGACATTGTTGGAGTGGCAACAAGCGATCAAGTAACTTGGAGGAAATTTTTTGACAGGTGTTAATAATAATGTAAACTGAATTGTGTAGTATCCTGTACACCATTTGAGAGGGTACATATCTGGAAAATGATGAGATACTTGTTTGTATCCAGTGGTGAGCTATAAGGGGCTTGCGGGGGCTCGTGTGAGCCCTTTGTTAAATTTTTCTCAAATTTGCAAGCCCCTTGCTCTTCTTGTTTAATAATCTTGTAGAACTAGAAAATGCTACTATAATTGCTACTTTAAATTCATATGGATTTTCTGATAACTATATAAAAAATCATTTCATTGCATTTTGTTCTGATGGAGCTAATGTAATGTTAAGAAACAAATCAGGTGTTGCAATCCAACTTCTACAAAAATTTCCCAACATTGTGATTTGGCATTGTGTAGCTCATCATTTACACTTAGCATTAGATGATTCGATAAAAAACATTAAAGAAATAAATCATTTTGAAATATTTATGGATAAATTATATGCTTTTTATCATCAATCACCAAAAAATCAACGAGAATTAAATACGATTGCAAAAGACCTTGGTATCGAAATTTTAAAGATCAGCCGTGTATGTTTGACCATGATGGGCAGCTTGCAATTTACGAACGGCTCTTGCTTTGTGGAGAAATTACCCAGCTTTATGCGAGCATCTTGCATTAAACGATAAATATAAGACTTTTTAAACCGACTTCTCAATTTGGAATTATTAAAAGATCTTTTAAATGATTGATATCCTACAGGAATTATCATATCTATCAGGAGCTCTACGAAGTCATAACATAAGTATGATAAGGGCTAAGTTAGAACTCCTTTTTTTTTTTTTTTCCTTGTTGCTCGATGATGTGAACCCTTTGTTAAAATTTCCATAGCTCACCACTGTGTAAGAATTCTTCTGATGTGTTTTGTGTTTGTGACAAAAGATTAGCAGAAGCATGCAATGAGCTGTTTCAGGTTTAGTGTGTAATGTGATTTGTCTTGGTCTGGTTGGCCGTGTGGTTGGTGTATCTGCTCTCCAGCCTAAAGGCTGCAGGTTCGAAGCCCGCCATGGGCATGGATGTTTGTGATTTGTGAAAATTCTAGTGGTGGTAGTCAGCAGTAGATGCCGTTGGTGGAGAAGGTACCCTCCCTCGATGAGTCTTTGGACTCCCTGGAGGTGTTACATAATAATAATAATTATTATTATTGTTATTATTATTATTGTTCCGGGAAACTCCAAGGAGTCGACAGTCTCATCGAGGAAGGCCCTAACATCATGTCAAGAACAACTATTCAACATTCACACAGTATCTATCATATCTTGCCTTGAACTCATTCACGGTCATAGCACCCACAACAGACTCTGGAAGCTTATTCCACTCATTTACCACTCTCCAAGTAAAAAACCTAGCTCTAACACTCTTGTCAACCACGCTCTTGCCCAGCTTCCATGCATGGCCCCTAGTCCTCCCACCACCAGTCATATTTTCAAAAATATCTTCTGGATCAATCTTATAAAAACCCTTCAGTAATTTGAATGTCTCAATCATATCACCCCTCCTTTGCCTATCGTCCAATTTCTGCAACCCACAAATCTTCAACCTATTCTCATAAGGTTCATTCCACAGACCTGCTATCATCTTGGTCACTCGTCTCTGGACCCTCTCCACTTCCTCCCCATCACGAAGAAACCCTGGTGCCCATAGCTGGGCACAGAAGTCCAGATGGGGTCTTATCAAGCCTCGATACAGAGGAACAACAACTTGTTCGTCTCTGCATGTTAAAGTATTTTTCAGAAGCCAAGTGATTTGGTGAGCTGTTTTAGTTACTTTTGCAATGTGCCCCCTAAACTTCAACTCCCTATCCACCAACACTCCCAAATCCCTGGCCTCATCAATCTCCTGGAGTATGATTCCACCAATGCGATATACTGCTGCTATTCTTTTCACCCCAAACCTTACACTTTGCCACATTAAATTGACATCCATTTTTCCTAGCCCAGTCCTCCAAACTATCCAAATCATCCTGTAAAATTTTGACATCCTGTGCACTCACAATTGCTCTACCCAACTTTGCATCATCAGCAAACAAGTGAGCACTTCCTCTCAAATCCTTTCCAATATCATTGATGAACAAATTGAAAAGCAGTGGTCCAAGAACAGAGCCCTGCGGCACTCCACTAGTCACAAGACGTCTTTTTGACTCCACTCCTGAATAAACCACTCTCTGGTATCTCTCCTTCAACCACCCTCCTAATCATCTTACCAACCCTATATCTATCCCCATCTGCTCCAGTTTACTGATTAGGGTTCCATGTGGTATCCTGTCAAAGGCCTTGGCAAGGTCCAGTAGTATCACTGTAAACAACCCATTACCCCTATCCAGTTCAGTAGTCACTGTGTTATAAAACGTGAGCAAGTTACTGAGGCATGATCTACCCTTCACAAAACCATGTTGTCCCCCATACAATATCCCATTTTCATCTATCCAATCCTGTATTCTTTTCTTGACTAATTTCTTTAAGACCTTGACAATGATTCCTGATATGCTAATCGGTCGGTAATTTACAACAGCAGTCTTGGAACCACCTTTATGCAGTGGAACTATTTTCCCCTCTTTCCACCTGCTCGGGACTAACCCAGACCCGAGACTCAAATTAAACAAAATGGTCAAGGGTACTGACAATTCTTTAGCTGCTTCTCGTACAACACGAGCTGGTATACCATCCAATCCCACAGATGTTTTGACATTGAGGTTATGCAATAGACTACTCACCTCCACTTCATTAACCACAATTCCCGTATAATCTACTGGTTTATTCGTTTCTGCAATGTCACCACCTGGATGATATACTTTTGCAAAGTGCTCACTCAGTAACTCAACTATCTCAACTGATTCAGTTACCTCCCTACCATCGGCATTCTTTAAAATCAATCTGCCATGTACATTTTTCCTTTTACTTAAGGATTCTCTTTACTTGCATTGCCAATGTTTTTTCGTAATCCTTTTTTGCTTTTCTTACCACATTCGTCACCCTTCTGGCATGCGCTTTATACCGTTCATGTGCCTGCTGGTCACCCTTCTCCTTAAATTCCCTCCATAGTTGTTTCTTTTTTTGCAACTCAAGCTTAATGGTGTTATTCATCCATTTAACCCCTACTTGATTAATTATTCGGATTCTAGGTATACAGTCAGCCATTGCTTCATGCAAGCACTTCTTAACTACCTCCCATGCACTATCAACTTCTAGTCCTTGCGGTTGTACATGCCATGGCACTGAACCAATTAAACTCCTAAGCTTGTCATACTTTCCAGCCCGATAATTCCACATGTACCCTGTCTTAATTGAAAATTCTACACCTTTAGCCACCTCCCAAATTAAGACCCTATGATCACTCTCACCGATTGGTGGCAATGTGGTCATATTTGTTACAGCCAAATCATCAGATGTAATTACTAGGTCAAGCACTCTCTGACCCCTAGTATTTTCCATTACATGCTGTCGCAGATAGTTATCCCTTAATAACCGCATAAAATCCGGTTCCTTCCTCCCGTGTGTCCTCTCCTCACTCCAATCAATGCGACCATAGTTGAAATCGCCCATAATAATCACCCTCCTTCCACCCATTTCTTCTATTTGCTTGTGCATACTGTCACCACCATCTTTTCCATCACCTGATCTATAGCAGCACCCAATTGTATATTTAGTTCTGCTAGCCACAATCTCACACCAAATGGCCTCAAATGTGCTCTTTTCTCTATCCTGCAATTCAACTTCTATTCTCCTTGGCTGGAGCTCATCAGCTATCATCAACAATACTCCTCCCCCCCCCCCATTTTATTCTCACTGTCATTCCTGAACACACTATACCCATCACATTCAATCCCACTAGTTATATCATCTACAGTCAGCCATGTTTCACTAATACCTATAACCTGTGGTCTGGAAGTGCCAACCATGGCCAAAAACTCTTCCTTCTTGTTCCTAATACTCCTAGTATTAGTGTACATGAATTTAAGACCCCCATTAGCCCCAACCCTACCTTGATGCCTTATATTAACTATCCCACTCAGGTTTGTTGTCCTTATTTGCTCTGGCATATTATATTCATTCTTACATTCAACTGCCTCCATAAGGACTGTATCTCTACTCCTCCCCCCCCCCTTAACAAATCTAGTTTCCCTGAATTTGCACATCCACTACATTCAGCAACACTTTCTCAAGTCTCCTTACACCGTAACCATTCAAATGCAAGCCATCCATCTTATATAGATCCTTTCGCCCATCAAACTCACTCCACACATCCACAAATTCCACACCACTCGTCATACATAACCCACGCATAAAGTCATTCGCAATTATAGCCCTCCTTTTAAACATTTCACTGTCATACCGTGGCAAAAGACTAATCATTCTAACTCTCTCACTCTTTTCTTTTGCTACCTCAAACAATTCATTCAGGTCTTCTATCATTTCCATTTTATCTCCTTTCAAATCATTCGTACCTGCCACAACAATCATTTCTTTCACCCTTTCCTTTTGCTCTCTAATAGACTCAGTTATGTCCTTTATGGTCGCACCAGGTTGGTACGATTTTGTCAAATCCTCTACTAACACACCTCGTACTGACGAGTCTCCATACAGCACTCTATCCTTCATTTTGTTCATGTTCACATTCATACGTCTATTTTTCCTGTTATACTTTTTATTATTGGTTGGTTCATTCAGTCTACTTTTGTTCATGCACTCTAGCTGCTGTTTTGCTCTTTCTATCGCACTATTCAACAACACGATCTCACTCAATGCATCTATCTCATCTTTTTTTGTTCTCTGAGAAACCATTTATACTATCATTCACACTCTCACAATTTTCATGTACAACCTTGCCGTTTCTTGTCATATCGCTATTTCCTTCATTCTGAAGGAAATAGCGATATGACAATAATAATAATGAAAGTTCTGAAAAAGAGGGTAAAAATTGTAGTATAATATTAAAATGTGAATATTAGAAAAGAACTTGACATTGTTAGCATTCAGGATCATGTTAGTGGAGCTAATCTCAGGTGCTATGGTCACTCAAACAGAATGGACGATGAAAGATTAGCAAAACAAGTGTTCTTTGCCAGGAGAAGGGAAAAGATCCAAAGGAAGACCAGATCCAGGTGAATCTGGTCTTCCTCTGGAACTTTTCTGATACATTAAAAGTGCATTAGAAGACAGAAATATAAAATCTAATAATATTGTATTCTTGACAGATAACAGATTCATTTGGAGATAAATTGTCAATAAGAAAATTGTTGATAAGATGCAACTTTTTCGTATAGTAAAAAAATCATACGGGGATGGGCTGACAAAGTTCTCGGCCTAACAATGAAAAAGCGAATTTATAATTTTAAAATTATTTTTATTTTTCAACATAATCTCCCTTAAGACTAACACATTTATTCTAGTGATGCAGCGCCATTATCCCATCCCTGTAGTGGTTCTCAGTAAAATCTGCAAAATACCCCTCTACAGCTGCAATCACCTCTAGATTCGAAGATAAACGCTGACCAGCAAGGAAGAGTTTTAGTTTTGAGAAGAGATAGAAGTCAGAAGGAGCCAAATCTGGGGAAAAGGGTGGATGTTCCAACAATTCATAGTACAGATGACTTAATTTTCCCATTGTCAAAACACTTTTGTGGGCAGGTGCATTGTCCTGATGAAAGATGATTTTTTCTTCTACAAACTGGATCTTTTCTCACGAATTTTTTTGTGTAGTCTGGTTAAAAGATTGAAATAATATTCCCTGGTTATTGTTTTACCTTTTTCAAGATAATTAATAAACAAAATGCTTTAGCATCCCAAAACACTGATGCCATGACCTTTCCTGCTGCTGGAACCGACTTTTTCTTCTTTGGTGCTGAACAATTAGCTTCTATCCACTGTTTTAATTGATGGTGAATCCAAGTCTCATCCATAGTAATAAATCAGCTTATTCAGAGATTTTCATTCAAATACGATTTTGATCTGCTGTGAGCAAGCGTGGAACCTATCTTCCACAAAGCTTTTTCATATGCAATTCTTCATGCGAAATATATCCTACACATTCTTTTGAAATGCCTGTTGTCTCAGCAATTTCATGCACTTTGACTTGCCGGTCATCCAATACCATATCAGGCACTCGATCAATGATTTCTGGTGTTGTTACACTTTTTGGACGTCCTTCATGTGGATCATCTTCAAGGCTGGTACGGCCACCTTTAAACTCAGCAGTCCATTTCTTAATTTTCAAAAATGAAGGAGAAGAGTAACCGTAAGCTTTTATGAACTTTGAATGAATTTCTTTTGGCATTAAACCTTCTTTCACAAAGACTTTTATAACTGCACAATACTCAATTTTATCCATTTCAAGGGATGCAGACAACACTTTTGCTTCTAACAGCTGTATAAAACAAACTAAATATAAAACCTTGATAGAATGACTTGCAATTTCACATGGATGCTTATGATAGATGTACCAACTTAGAAAAAAAAATCGTGTCGATAGTATTGCCATCTATCCTTGAGGCCAAGAACTTTTCAGACCACCCTCGTAATATCCTGTACATCCCCTTCCCACCTTCCCTGTATCAAATTCCTGGCATGTACCCCAAAGATAGATGTCAGGAATTTGATGATGATATATGCAAGCATTAGAGAAAACTGTTGTCAGGTGGTTAACCTTTTTTCTTTTTTCTTTTTTTTTGACAATAAGGCTTAATCTAGATGTTATATTATATTATTATTTAAGTTATATTATATATCTAAGTTATATTATTGTTCTTGTTTCACATGTTTCTTTAATTACTTTTACTGTCACAAGACGCTACGTGTCCTTGTATCTTTTCTGCAAAAGATACAAGGACATGTAGCATCAAGGTGAAAGACACATGAACATCTCAGAAAATGTATAAATGATTATTTGTTTTTTTTTTTAATATAAAGCACAGTATGTTGTACACCATTTTGCAGGAAGACCACCACACCGAATTTCACCACCCATTACATGCCTGTGGAATCATAGTGTTTCTAGTTTTTCTAATTTTAAAATATATTATTATTATTATTATTCATGACACCTCCTAGGAGTCCAAAGACTCATCGCAGGAGGACACCTATTGTAAAACTCTCCGGTTCCACCACTACACCGAACCTTTACCACCAATCATCAACATTAGCACCATCTACTGGCCACTACCACCACAGCTAGTATTTTTTTTGTCTGTAAATTGCGTGTGATCTGAAGGGCCAATTTGTCTGTATGCGGGATGAAAAACCTGAGTTTCCAGGAGATAAAACCCTGATACCTCCGTATGAGATCGGCTAACTCACCTTCGATTGAATATGTCCATATAAAGATTCCTCCCATCATGATGACAATTGAACTTAGCCCTTTTCCAATCGAAGGGTGCAACATACTGTCATTCTTCCAATTTGGCTATGGAGGCACTTAATATTATTATTATTTATTATTATTCAGGCCTCCATGGAGTCAAAAGACTCTTCGTGGGAGGTCCTTCCTAAGAAACACAAAGTCTATCATACCACTCCTTGAACTCGTTGACCGTTCTCACTCTCAACACTCCATCAGGCAATGCATTCCATGGTTCAACCACCCTCCATGCAAGGAAACCACTCCTCACCCTCTTGCTCACAGTTTCCTTTCGTAACTTCCAGGGATGGCCTCTTGTCATCACTCCTTCCTGCTGTTCAACCAAGCAAAAGAACTCCCCAGTGTCAGCCCTGTAGCCCCTCTCAACAGTGTAAAAATCTCAATCATATCACCTAAGAAACACAAAGTCTATCATACCACTCCTTGACCTCATTGACTGTTCTCGCTCTCAACACTCCATCAGACAATGCATTCCATGGTTCAACCACCCTCCATGCAAAGAAACCACTCCTCACCCTCTTGCTCACAGTTTCCTTTTGTAACTTCCAGGGATGGCCTCTTATCATCACTCCTTCCTGCTTCAACTAAGCAAAAGAACTCCCCAATGTCAGCATTTAACCAACATTGCAAAAGTCTGAATCATATCACCTCTCTTTCTTCTATCTACCAAACTCTGCAGTCCACATTCCCTCAGCCGATCCTCATAACTATCAATTTACAGTCCTGAAATCATCTTTGTTATCTGCCTTTGTACCCTTTCCACAGTTAATTATCCCCTTCAAATACTGGGGACCAAATCTGAGAACAATAGTCCAAGTGTGGTCTGATCAGGGTCTTATACAATGGAATGATAACTGTTTTATCTCTGCAGGTCAGTGTCCTTCTCATTATTGCAGCAATCCTCTGTGTTACCTTCACCACCTTTGCAATATGTCCCCTAAGTTACAGGTTTCTATCAATCATCAACTCCAGATCTCTTATCTCTCCTACTTCCTTCAGTATAACTCCTCCCATAGAGTATGCAGTGTCCCATCAATGTTTCCCAAACCTCAAGACCTTGCATTTTGCTGCATTAAACTGACCCCCATTCATTTGCCCATCTATCTAGCTTATTCAAATCCTCTTGCAGGGCCACCACATCTGCTCTATTACTAATAATCCTGACTAGCTTCACATTATCTGCAAACAACTGAATATCCCCTTGCAATTCACTGACAATGTCATTGATATAAAGGTTGAACAATATAGGTCCCAGTACTGATCCCTGTGGGACCCCACTTGTAAACCCCTGCTTCCATGAAACTGCCCCACCATACACAACTCTCTGATACCTATCAGACAGCCAATCCTGAATCCAGTTGACCAATCTGATATCCAGACCCATGTGCTGCAATTTAAATATCAGCTTATCATGTGGCACCCTGTCAAATGTCTTTGCTAATTCAAAGAAAATGGCAATATATGCCTTTCCCTCATCTAATGCTCTTGTAACTTTATCATAAAAGGCTAGTATATTGCTAAAACAAAGGCGCCCCTTCACAAATCCATGTTGACTCTGACAGATAACATTACCCTTATCTGCCCAATGCTGTATACAGTCCTTCACTAAGTAGTTAGTAAGTAGTTAGTAAGTAGTTAGTAAGATCTTTCTCCAAGATCTTACTAACTACTGATGACACACAAACTGGCCTATAATTAGACACTTCCAGTCTGCTGGCACCCTTATGCAATGGCACTAATCTTACCTTCCTTCCATTCCATGGGCACCTTTTCCGCAGCCACACTTTCATTGAAAAGCCAAGTCAAAGGCACTGTCAGTTCCCTAGCACATTCTCTCAAAACTTGTGGTGAAATATCATCCAGTCCCACAACATTACTGACATCCAGAGTACTCGGTATTTGAAACCCACTCTCCTCCTGCACCTCTAAACCTCGAACCTGCCCTATCCCTCTAGCATTAAAACTGACTCCTCCAGGATGAAATACTCCAATAAAGTGTTCATTAAACAATTCTACTATGTCTTCTTCATCAGTCACTCTATTCCCATTTTTATCCCACAATATCATCCTTTCACAGTCGTTTCTCCTCTTACTGGCCACATAGCTAAAAAATTCCCTAGGATTTTCTTTGGATCTTAGGGCCAATCTCCTCTCATATTCCAGTTTCGTCTTCCTTACAATACTAATCACTCTTCTAGCCTGTGTCTTATATTCTTCATGCATCTTCTCCTCACCTGTCTCCTTATATCTCTTCCATAGCCTATTTTTCGCGTGCAATTCCTGATTAATATTGTTTGTCATCCACTTTACTCTGAATTGTGTCTTCTGCTTCATTCGTGGTATACATCTTACCACTGCTGTTAACAAATATTCTTTCACAATTTCCCACACACTAATGATATCACGGCCCTACAATTCCTCCCTCCATGAAACTTCCCCAAGTTGACGTCTTAAACTATTATAATCACCTGCCTTATAATTCCAAATACATTCCCGTCTCTTTGATACTCCTGCATGTCTTCATTTTCCAAGTCAAAACCATATGGTCACTCTCACCAACTGGTGGGAGAGATGTCATCTCAGTTATTATCAACTCCTCTGATGTTATAACCAAATCCAAAACTCTTGAACCTCTTGTTCCCTCTAGTACATGTTGCCTAAAACATTTGTCCCTCAAGAATTCTAGAAATTCCATTCCCTTATTGCTACATGCATCTTCCTCTCCCCAGTTTATACTACTGTAGTTAAAATCTCTCATAACAATCATTCTTCTTGCATTTCCCAAACTCAACTGTCTAAACATTTTCTGGTCCCCACCCTCTGTACTCCTGGGTCTGTAGCAAACCCCACTAAATATCCTGTCTTGCCCACCTCTTAGAGGACACCTCTAAGAGGTGGGCAAGACTATGTCCTCTAAGAGTCTCCACTCTTAGAGGACATAGGTCGTCGCTTATCATAAGCAGTACTCCACCACCATGCTTTCCCTTCCTATCCTGCTGAAAAATGCTGTACCCAGTGACTTTTATTCCTGTTATTATATCCTCTTCTGTCAACCACGTCTCAGTGATCCCAGTAATTTTTTTTTGGCCAGGTTGATGCTATCTGCGCCACCAATTCCTCTCCCTTATTCCTGATACTCCTTGCATTAGTATAAGCATATAGATGCCGTTGTTTCTATACTCAGCTTTATCCTCTCTAGACTCCACTGGGCTCAGTGTTACCTAATGTCATCCCCCTTCTCCCATTCCCACAACAGGCCATCCCTGCTACCATCCTCCCTGGGACACACTGACTTTTTCAGAACAGCAATCTCTCCAGATGCCTATGTCCTTTCTCATTTCTGATAAAGAATATGAAATTGTTTATCTGAAAAAATCAACTAATAATTACTTAAGTATGCTATTTTAATATATATTCTTTTTTTCAAATGTGTATAAATAAAATATAAGCTTATAATGCTTATATATATATATATAAACTGTTTTTCTCTCTTTCACTTTTCTCATTAAGCATTGCCTTACATTATTAAGCAATGAAGGCCTTCATCCAGATATTGTAACATTTGGAGTTCTAGCACTTGGATGTTCTGTTCGTAAAGAAGGATTGAAACTGCTTGCTGATATGGAGGTTTGAAAATAATTTAAATGCAGTTTGATAATTTATATATTATTATTATCATTATTTATATGAGTCAAAAGACTCATTGCAGGAGACCCACTCTGTCTATTAACTCAATGTCTATCTTACATCTCCATAAATCTATTCACTGTTGGGATGCTTTCACCTCTGACAGTCCATTCCACTTATTCACCACTCTCCAAGTAAAGAACCGAGTCTACACATCCTTCCATTCACACTTTTAGACATCTTCCGGTGTGGCCTCTTGTTTTCCCTCCCTATTCTCCATGTATTGAAAACTTTCTTCTGTATCAATCTTATAGAATCTCTTTAGTAACTTATAAGTTTTTATCCTATCCCATCCCCTCTCCTCCACCAGTTAGCTGAACTCTGCAACCCACACACCTTCAATCTGTCCTCATAGGGAAAATTCCACAGACCTGTCACCAGCTTGGTCACTCATCTCTGAATCCTCTCCACCACCTCCCAATCCCCAAGAAATGCAGGTGACCAAGTCTGTGCATAAGTGGCTGAATCATAGATTTATAAAGAGGAATAATAACCTCCCTGTCTTTACTTGTCAATGTGTTCTTCAGCATCCAAGTAATCCTCTGAGCTATTTTGCCAACTCTTGCAATATGTCCTCTGAATTTTAATTCTCTAACCACCATCACCCTTTGATTCCTTGCCTCATCAATTTCCTGTAAAATAGTCTTTCTAGTAAAAAAGTGCCATCAGTATGATACAAAATGTGTAATATTTTCATCCTAAAGTGCATTATTTTACATTTTACAACATTAAATTGACAACCATTGTCCTTTATCCACACTGCCAATTTATTTAAATCATCTTGTGATTTAAATACATTTATAATATAATTATTTAAATAAATAAATAAATAAATTTAAATAAGATATCTACATCACCTTTATCAACTATTGCTCTCCCCAGTTTTGCATCATTGACAACTGAATATCCACCTTCAAATCTTCTGCTATATCATTGATGTATGAATTAAAGAGTTGTGGTCCTGGTACAGAGTCCTGGGGCACTCCACTAAGTGCTCTAATTCACCTTGATTCCACTTCATACACAACCCCCTCTGATGTCCGTCTATCAGCCATCCTCCTATCCATGCCACCAGCCTCACATCCATTCCCGTTTGATCTAACTTATGTAATAGTTTTCCATATGGTATTCTTACAAATACTTTTGCAAAGTCAAAGCAGTAGTGTGACCTTTTCCTTTATTCAATTATGCTGTCGCCTTATTATAAAATGTGAATAAATTACTGAGGTGGGCCCTACCTTTTACAAACCATGCTGCCCCCAATAGAGTATCATATTTCTATCCACCTATTCCTGAATTTTACTTTTAACCAACTTTTCTAATCCTTTAACTACCACTCTAGAGAGAGATACAAGAACAAATTACAGAGTAATTGGTTTGTGATTTTCTACTTCTGTCTTAGATCTACATTTATGTAATGGAACTGGCTTATCTTCTGTCCAATCCCTTGGAACCTTACCAGAGCTGAGACCTAGATTAAACAACTTCATCAGAGGCACTGCTGTGTGCACATTGATATTTTTCAATATACTCCCAGTTCATCTATCTCATTGCTCACATGAATGTCAAATTAAATGAAACAGAGTTTGTAAAATCAATTTTGCTTCATTTAATATATATAAAAAAAATTCTGAAAATATTTCATTTACCTCCTGAAGTTGGATACAGAAGTGTGACTGACTAGACATTAAATGGAATGGAGCTGTCCCTAAAATTACCAACACTCGACTGTGTGTTAATGTTTTATTTACTAATTAAATTATCATTAATTGAAATTTCAAAACTATTATGAAAGTACAAATTTGAACATACCTGGATATCTTGAAGGTAGGAATGATTTTAATATTTAGTACTGAGTTTAAAATTGCACTGAAAAACTAGTATGAGATTGGCAATAAAGAAGATGAGGATCAATGTGTGCATTTTAATGCACACTTATTGATCCTTTACAAAGTCTTGATGTGACTGCATCTGCACTACAGCATACAGATCTGGTTTCTTGTGTTCCAAGGGAAGGGCGATAAAGAAGCTCGAAAAAGGCTACAGAGAAGAGTTACAAAGAATTTATTGAGATTATGGAATGCAGATTACAAGGTCAGATTGAGAGTATGTGGACAGGAGATACTGGTAGATAGGAGAAAGAAGGATTGAGGTTTTGTAAACCTATAGTACATTCTTACTGTGGGTGGGCTAATGATCTTTTTATTTTTTTTCTTACTTTTTTCTTTTTTTTTTTTTTTTTCGTTTTTATTTAGGGTTTTGTATAAACTGGAAACTCTGCTCTAGAGTCCAAACATAGAACTTTTTTCAATCTACTTCACACCTCCAATAAGCAGAGCAGTGGTCTTGCACTTGGAATGAAATTCCTTTCTGACTTAAAGACAATCATAAGCATCCATGCCCATGGAATGGTTTGAATCAGTCACCTGTTGGTTGGAGAGCAGAGCCTCGCAAGAGCAACCTCCTGTCTTATGTTTCTACCTTGACTAAACTGTCAATGCTTAATTTTAGGCTTAATCTCATGCAACTACAGCTGTAATGGAAAATACTAGGGGGGGTCAGAGAGTGCTTGGCCTAGTAATTGCATCTGAGAATTTGGCTGTAACGAATATGACTTGGGATCATAGGGTCTTGTAACGAATATGAGTGATCATAGGGTCTTGACTTGGGAGGTGGCTAAAGCCACCTCCCAAGTCAAGACCCTATGATCACTCTTACTAACCGATTAGCATATCAAGAATCGTTGTCAAGGTCTTGGAGAAATTAGTCAAGAGAAAAATACAGGATTGGATAGATGAAAATGGGATACTTGGCTTTGAGCATGGTTTTGTGAAGGGAGATCATGTGCCTCAGTAACTTGCTCACATTTTATAACACAGTGATGGCTGAACTGGATAAGGGGGTGATGGTTTTTACAGTGATTCTACTGGACCTTGCTAAGGCCTTTGACAGGATATCACATGGAATTCTAATCAGTAAACTGGGGATGGATATAGGATTGGCAAGATGTATAGGAGGGTGGTTGATGGAGAGATATCAGAGAATGGTTTATTCAGGAGTAGAGTCCAAAAGACAGCCTGTAACTAGTGGTGTGCCGCAGGGTTCTGTTCTTGGGCCACTACTTTTCAATTTGTTCATTAACGATATAGGAAAGGATCTGAGAGGAAGTGTTTACTTGTTGGCTGATGATGCAAAGTTGAGTAGAGCAATAGTGAGTACACAGGATGTCAAAATTTTGCAAGATGATTTGGATAGTTTGGAGGACTGCGCTAAGGAAAATGGATGTCAATTTAATGTGGCAAAGTGTAATATTATGCATTTTGGGGTGAAAAGATTAGCCGCAGTATATCACATTGGTGGAACCATACTCCAGGAGATTGATGAGGCGAGGGATTTGGGAGTGTTGGTGGATAGGGAGTTGAAGTTTAGGAGGGACATTGCAAAAGTGGCTAAATCAGCTCATCAAATCACTTGGTTACTGAAAAATACTTTAACAAGCAGACAAACAAGTTATTGTTCCTCTGTATTGAGCCTTGATAAGACCCCATCTAGACTACTGTGCCAAGATATGGGCACCAGGGTTTCTTCTTGATGGGGAAGAGGTGGAGAGGATCCAGAGACAAGTGACCAAGATGATAGCAGGTCTATGGAATGAACCTTATGAGAACAGGTTGAAGATTTGTGGGTTGCAGAAATTGGTTGATAGGTGGAAAAGGGGTGATATGATTGAGACATTCAAATTACTGAAGGGTTCTATAAGATTAATTCAGAAGATATTTTTGAGAATAGGACTTGTGGTGGAGGACTAGGGACCATACATGGAATTTGGGCAAGAATGTGGTTAGCAAGGGTGTTAGAGCTAGGTTTTTTACTTGGAGAATGGTGAATGAGTGGAATAAGCTGCCAGAGTCTGTTATGAAGGCCATGACTGTGAATGAGTTCAAGGCGAGGTATGATAGATACTGTGCGAATGTTGAATAGTTGTTCTTGACATGATGTTAGGGCCTCCCTCAATGAGTCTGTCGACTTCCTGGTGTTGCCCATAATAATAATAATAATAATAATAACTATTTGTCAGTTCTCTGCTCCATGTACATTGTTTAATGCATATGCTCTTTTTCACTTTTCTCTAAGAATGTGGGTAAAGAATGTAGGATTTCTTCCAAAAATGAATCCTAAGAGTTTAGTTTCTGTTGCAATTGGAATAACAGTTTGTTCCATCCTATATACATTTTTTGTATATGGGATGGAACAGTATATGGACACTTTTTTCTTGCTAAAAACTTGAACCCCCTTGATAAGAAATAGTATTGTTATTATGTGGCATCTCCATGGAGCCTGGAGACCCATCGTGGGAGACCAACACTAACATTTATACACAAAATCTATAATACCACTCCTTAAACTTATTTACTGGATTTCTACCCAAAGATATTAATCACTCAATTTTCATTCCAATTCCCAAAAAAACAAAAGCTGCAAAATGTGAAGAGTTCAGGACAATCAGTCAAGTATCAAAAGTCCTCCTATATGTTATTCTTGAAAGAAATAAAAGAAAAATAAACATAGAAATAAATGATACACAAAGTGGCTTCAATGAAAATGTAGGTACAAGAGAAGGTATTTTCAACTTCATAACCATCATAGAAAAATGTCTAGAAAAACAAAAAGATGTGTACCTCTGCTTCATAGATTACAAAAAGGCATTCAACAATGTCCAACATGAACAATTAATTGAAATCCTTTCAAAAATAGGCATGGATGGAAAAGACATTAGGCTATTAACTAATCTTTACTGGGAACAGACTGCATCTTTGAGAATAAATAGGGAGACCTCCGAAGAATTCCCAGTTCAGAAAGGTGTGAGACAAGGCTGTGTCTTTTCTCCGATTCTCTTTAACCTGTACCTAGAAGAAATATTAGTAACCTCAAAGGAATCACTGTAGGGGGCTGAAATATTAATAAACTAAGATATGTAGGTGACATGGTTCTTCTAGATGAAAACAAATATGACCTCAAAACTCTTATAGATGAAACCCTCAAGTATAGTATGGCCTCAGTTTCAACTTTAAAAAGACAAAACCATGATAATTTCAAGAGAAAAGAAAATACCAAAAATATGCATCAATATAAAAGGAAATAAATTAGAACAGGCGCAAAAATACATATACCTCAGACACTTGATCACAGAGAATGGCAGGGCAGAGATGAAATTAGGAAATGGATTGAAATTGCAAGGTCGACTTTCAACAGTATGAAAAATCTACTAATATCTAGAGAATTAAATCTGTAAACAAGACTAAGAATCTTCAAATGCTGCATATGGTCTACATTATTATATGGAGTAGAGACGTGGACACTCTCCAATCGGAGTGTGAAAAAACTGGAGGCCTTTGAAATGTGGATGCTACGAAGAATTATGAGAATATCATGGAAAGACAAATGAAGAGGTACTAGAGGTGGCAGGCATAAACAGGAGCCTGATGAAAGAAATTAAAAAGAGAAAAGTCAGATGTTTTGGACATATTCTGAGACATAACTGTCCTACAAAGGACTCTTCTCGAAGGAACTGTTGAGGGGAAAGAGGAAGATAAAGACTGGAGTGGATGAAAAATATAGAAGACTGGACCCCTATCTCTCATATGAGGAATGCAGCAGAGAGGTGCAGAATAGGACATGGTGGAGACACATGGTAGTCAATCTCCTGGAGGGAGAAGACACCTGATAGGACAAGAATTGGAGACTGAGGGGGACAGTTCATTCTCCACCAGTAGCCAAATAGAGATAGCTGACCCAGAACTGTCACTAATTATACACAGCATGTATTGAAGAGAGGTAGTTGACAAGTGGCACTCTTGTGATTTCTAATCCTAACACTATGTTTATTGTCTGAAATAGTGGTTAATTTTCTTGGGCTTATAAGATGAAAAATTAACTTGTGTTTCCAGGAGGAAAAAACCCACTTGCTTGTACCAGAAATCAACTAAAAATGGCTTAGAAATAAATTCCTCTAGTCAGAGACTAGAATCGAACTTGGATGTTCTTCCTTCCAGAGACTTGTGGATGCACATGCAACTTCCACTGAGCTACACAAGCTCAAGCTTTTAAAATTTTCTTTTTGTATATAACATGTTATTTACTAATTTATCTCTTTATTGCTAGTTATTATTACCTTGAGTACTGCTATAACCTTTGGTTTGGTGCAGTATGACCTTTGCTGTTCTTGCGTCAATAAACCAACGAACTAACCTATTCAAATCATCTGTAAGTGCTGTTTATCCTGGATTGCCCTGCCTATCCATCATCAGCAAACAGTTAAACATCTCTGGTCAGTATCATTAATATATAGATTGAACAACAATAATCCAAGGACTGATCCCTAAGGTACACCACTGGTCACCTTAAATCTTTTAGATTCACATCCCTCCCGATATACCACTTTCTGATATCTGTTCCTTGGCCACCAACTTATTCAAATCAATTGTTTATGTTTCATTCTCATATTTGCCAGTTTATGCCACAGCCTTTTGTGGTATCTTATCAAATGGCTTAGCAAATGCAACAGTATCATAGTGTATCCATTCCCTTTATCCAACTCAGTTGTAACATTATTATAAAATAAGAGCAAATTGCTCAGACATGACTTTCTTTTAGTAAATGCATGCTGTTCATAAGAACTTGCATTTTTTCTATGCAAGTTCTTATGAACTTCTCTAAAATTTTCAGAACTTCCAGAGATACTAATAGGTTGATAGCTAAACACATCAGTCTTTGCATCACCCTTGTACAACAGAACTATCATACATGCTTTTCATTTCTGTTGGAACTTTCCTGAAATGATGATCAAATCATATAAACATGTCAAGAGCCAAGCTAATTCAGTTGAACATTCCTTTAGCACGTGTTGATATCTCACCTGTCCTTCTTGACGAATTCTCATCCAAGTTATGCAATAGCTCTTGAACCTCATTCTTATGCACCTGTTTTTCTTCATCCAAAGTTGATAGCACTGTGCATATGACACTTGGTTGATGGATCTCAATAAAGTGTGCACTCATTATTTCGACAATCTTATCTGTTTCTGACAGTAGCATCTGCATTCACTAAAGTTATTTTTTCCATTCATTTTTGTCCTTTTACTTGCAGCATAACACTAAAATTATTTTGGATTACCTTTAGCTTTTGGAGTATGACATTTCTTTTCATACTCCAATTTAACTTCTATGCATTATTCATTTTTCTGGCCTGTATTTTTTTTAAATATTTCATAACCCCCTCTTACACCAATGTAAGAGGGGGTTATGAAATTCTTAATGATATTCTTTCCACATCAGCCTCCTCTTATGGATCTCTTGCTTAATAAGGTTACACAACCATTTCATTCCCACCTTATTTGTTCTTCAAACTCTAGGGGGCACACATATAGATACTGTATTATTTAAGCATCTTTTCAAAGCAAACCATTTAGAGAGGGTCCAAAGACCAGTGATCACAATAATAACAGGACTCTTGAGTGTTGTCTATGAAGGGCATTTGAGAGAATGTGGATTACAGAGTTTGGTGGATAGGAGGAAAAGAGGACATATGATAGATACCTTCAAGTTAGTTAAAGGATTGTACCAGATTAATGCAGAAGAAATTATAAAAGGAGTGAATGTTAAGATGGTAAGAATGAAGGAACTGGAAATTGTATAAAGATGTGGTAAAGAAGGGTGTGAGGAGTAGATTTTTTACATGTAGAATTGTTGGGGAGTGGAATGTGTTGCCAGAGTGCATTGTGAATTCAGAGAGTATTTATAACTTCAAAGTTCATCATAATAGACATGTTGCTGGTTGAATGGACCTCCCATGATGAGTCTCTTGACTCCATGGAGGTTTCCAAAATAATAATAATAATAATAGTTATTATTATTATTATTGTGCTGCCTATGTCACAAGTGTTCATATGTAATACATGAAGATATCTCAGTGACTGAGACAAAATGTTGGAAGAATTAAAATAGCTTTTAATCCTTTCTTGGTACTTTTAATACTCCATTAAACCTTCCAACATGATATCCTCCCAGCACTTAAGCCTTAACACATGCTATGCCACCACATACATTACAGGAGCTTAGTAGTATTGATGCCAAATCTTGCAGTGTAAAGAGAGTTTCAGCACCTAAAAAAAAATGCAAAGAGATCCACTAACAATTACTAAAGAAAGAGCCATATGGCTTCATTTTGGCAATGCAAAATTAGGAAAAGTGGATATTAAAGATCCAACATTGTTTCAAAGCCGAATGTTTGAAACAATGTTGTACCTGAGAGCTCACGAGAATACAATCCTCAGCATCGGAGTTGCCTTAGCTTGCACTACTTAACCTGCCCAATGCTGAACATATGGACACTTGATCAGCAGTCATGTTCTTTAAAGTAGTGCAAGCTAAGGCAACTCCGATGCAGAGGATTATATTCTCATAAACTCTCAGATCAAATTTACAAAACTTTCATAGTTTCTACAAACATTCAACTTTGAAATAATGTTGAATGTAATGATCCACTAACAGTTTTCAAGTGACCCAGTGAATTGAAGAATCATAGTCATTCTTCTGATAAATATCAATCCTCTGTGAGAATCTTTCTGTATAACTGATGATTATCTTTTCTTTACAGAATAGGTATGAAAATTTGTAGAGATGCTGTAGGATAGATGTTACTTCCTCGGTACACATTTTAATCAAGGTTGTTGGGGGGGGGGAATACCATTAGATCATGAGACTAGTTGGTATCCTTGCTATTCAAGATTCTTCTGATGTCTTGCTAGTAAAAAGTCATAGGAAGTAGGTAAATTGTTCTTAATATAACAGTAGGGGATTTTCCTGGGTCATTATCTACTCACTAACTCATCTTTAATTGAAAAACCTTATGAAAATTCTCTTCTATGGTGATGGGAATTGAATTTAGATCTTTTCCAACAAAACAACATCATCACTACCATAATAAATTTAGTTTAATCCTTTATCCAAGCGTAAGCAAACAAAGTTTGTGCCTGAAAATATCTTTTTTGGGTCTGCCTCCCACTGATGAGACCTCAATAAAGGTTGAAACCAGTCTGGGTGGTGGCCCTTCCCTTAATGCATAGCAGTATACATGTCTGTAAGGAGATGTGCTTCGCATTATGGGAGATACTGAGACAAGGAGTGATGAGAGCTTGGTCCACCTTTGCTCGGAGTTGCCTGGTGTTGCACTACCTTACCCCAGTCCTGAAGATATTTTCAAGTGCAAACTTTGTTTGCTTACACTTTGATAAAGGATTAAACTAAACTTATTATAGTCTAACCAAGTGAAAAATAAACTTCCAACATTATTACTACTAACTGAGTAACTGACTTTATCCTCTTTTAGATTATAATATACATGTGTAAGGAAGTGATATCACTCCTTAATGTTGTTTTTTCTGTCCATCTCTTTAGGGGGATCTTTTAGGATATATCTACCATTTTTTTATTATAACCATTTAACTAGGCTATGTTCTTGGATAATGTCACAGTGCCACCATCTAAATTGAGAGAGGTGAAGACATGGAAGGGGAGAAGTTATGCCAATGGCCATGGGCACAACTTTCTGCTGTTTGAGCAGGAGGCTGATTTTTTGCAATTGCCCTTCAGATTTCTTGATTTTTTTTTTGTGCCTGTTGGAAGCTGCAGTGTAAGCTGAGTGGATACATAAACTGCTTAGTCACACTTGGAAAACAAACTTGAATAGCAAGTAGAAGTTTTGAATTGAGCAGAAAAGTGGGCCTTTATTTCGGCAAGTATGATATCTGTAACTCGGAACAAGTATATGAATTAGGAATGTTGAAATGAAGGATAGCATGAAAACAGTTTCACTCAGAATGGCTGAGTGCAGCTGTTTTCAACTTTGCAATTTGCCATAGGAGAGGTGACTTCTTGGGAGGAAAGCTGATTTAAAAAAAAAAAAAAATCAAGAATGTTTTGTGACTAGAGAGAGTTATCTGGTATTGGCTTAGTCAGAGTTATTGGGAAAAGAAAAGGACCAAGAAACATGACGTCACTATTCTTGCGGTTGGATTGCTAAAAATCAAACTTTGGGATAAAAAGTCTGAGAGGTGAAGGTTCAGCATTCACATAAACCAAATCTCTGAATGTGCAGCAACCACCCATATGATGGAAAGAATCAGACATAGTTTAGTTTGAACAGCCGAAGTGAATTGTTGTAGCTGTTTTTATGTGCTCACATGATAACATACCTGGTATTTATCAGGTATGGATATGTTCTAATCATAAGCAGCACATATTATAAGACGCCTGTATAATTTCGATTAACCACCCTAACAGCCATGACTTATTCATCATGCAGAATTTGGATACATAAAGTGCCATTGAAATAACATTGAAATTAAATTATTTAGTATTCAAAATTGTTGATTCTTGACCACAAGGATTAATGAGAATAAACTATTTTAATTACCAACTAGTTTCGCTGGCTTATGCTGTCGGCTTAATCAGGGTACAATCAGGAAAGTAAAGAAAACGAAAATTACAAGCTAAACATTAACTGGCAATTCTATTAAGTTATTTAGTAGTTACAGCCCACAGTTTAAATAGGGTATGTTTATAATTTTTTAATTAAGACAAAAATTAAAATTTACGTAATAAATTTGCCATAATGCACATGTAATTGTATGTACTTTATTATTATATGGGCATCTTCACAAAGTCCAAACACTCATTGTGAGAGGCCCACACTAACCATTATTCACATAGTATCTTCATACCAGTCCTTAAACATGATAATACTAGGGGTGTCTCTTGTTACTTCTTAAAAATTAAGCTAATGTAAATGTATCTGTTTACACTTATTCCTTCTGTGAAAATTTACTTAGTTTCTCCCTTTATGCATGCATACACACACTCTTTTCCTGGGGGAAAAAAAAAAAAAGTTATATAAATAACCAGAAATGTATGACTTGATCACTATGAAATTAAAAATGCATAATTAGAAGTAATATATGCCACATGTTCTCGATATTATGGAAATTTTACAGTTTTCTGCAATCCATTTTTATTTATTTTTTTATTTTTTTCAGAATTTGGGATATACACCAAATGTGGAAATTATAGGTGCACTAGTATGTAGTGCTAAACAAAAAATGGATTTCTGGTATCTTATTGATATGATGAATACCATGAAAAATCTGAATGTTAAACCTGACTCTAAGTTGCTGAAAGATCTTGAAATGACATATAAAAATGCCAAAGAAATAGTTCTTGCTATGGTGAGTTAAATTAAACTAATACATATATGATCCTTTAACTAAGTCCATTATATATGTGGTCGCAATGGAAACTATTTCTCAGTTATTTATTGAGCATGGTATTTACCATATTTCTTTTCAGATTTCATTAATATTCTGTCTATTCCTGCTCTTTATCATAATATGTGTTGTGTGTGTGCGTGTGCACACACTTTATCTGAATCCTACAAGAAGAAAAGCTGTAAATCTGGAAAGTTGATACAATGAGTGAGGTATATATACAAGATATATAAGCCAGAAAGTCTGTTCTGTAGATTAAACATTCAACCTACTTCAGATCTCCAATTAGCAAGATGATGTGATGTTTTTTGTACTAAGGGATGAAGTTTATCTATTACCTAAAGATATTAAACATCTGCTAGCCTAGTTGGTAGAGTAGATAGGTGCCCTGCTCTCCAGCCAACAGGAAGTAGGTTTATATCCCACTGTAGGCATGGATGTCTTTAGGTGGTAGATGAATTTTATTGCCAGTGCAAAACCACTACCCTACTTATTGGTGATCTGAAGTGGCTCAATTAGAGGTTAACTGGATAATCTAATCCTCAGTTTACTTACTCTAATACCAGTATTTGCTTTTTGTAGTTAAGTTCACATAAAAAAAAAATCAATGCCTGCAGTTGGATTTGAAATCTAACATTGTTAATGGGAGAGCAAAAATGCAACTCACATAGCCAACAGGGCCACCAAATACACACACACACACACACACACATATATATATATATATTTTTTTTTTTTTAAATTTTTATTATTGATATCTGGGAACCTTCACAAGGTCCAAAAACTCATTACAGTAGACATATACTACCATTATTCATACAATACCTATCATGATCTCCGCTTACGTCTTCACACGTATAAGAACTCAGTGATATTGATGATGCCCTTGGTTTGATGCAAGACCTAAGTTTGAATGTTGTTTAGAAAAAAAAAAAACATATGGTTTTTTTCATCTGAGGATGAGTTGGCAAGTTTCATACAATGGTGGAAAGCATTTTTTTCTTCTGGAAACATTTTCATCAATCATAACAGACAAACTTGCCAGAACAAGACACAATACGTCAGCCTCAAGGCCTTGGTTGCTTCATTTATAATTTCAGACCAATAAACATTAAACTTGTAATAACCATTATCTTTTGCCCTTCTATATGAACCTACACGATCAGTAGTTAATTATATTAACTATTGCCATTTCCAAGTTTCATCATCAGCAAAAAACTATGTTCTGTTTATATCATTAATTTACAAATTAAACAGCAAGCTCAACTAAGTGATGGTGTGGCATGTCTCTCTCTCTCTCTCTCCCTCCCTCCTCCCCTACCTTCATTTGGATTCTTTTCTACAATATGCTACTCTTTAGTGTCTGTCCATTAGACACTTTTTTATTTACCTCACTAGCTACATATTAATCAGTTCATTTCTGTTTCTTTCAGTTTACATAATAGAGTTACATGTATCTTGTTATATCCTTTGCAGTGTCATGGTATGGGGATTTGCCTTTATCCAACTTGTTGCTTTATTATATGTAATATTACTTTATTACAGAAAGTGAGTAAATTACTAAGGCAAGACCTAGCCTTCACAGAGTGAAGCCCAGGTCTTTTGTACTATTTCCTCTTAAATAAATATCATATTCCTGTCTACTACTTTCCGAGATACTGATAATTCAATAATATGCTGCCTCTATATTGGAGCCTCCTTTATATAATGGAAATGTTTTGTCCTCTTTCTATTCTCCTGGAAACCTCCCTGAGCTGAGACTTAAATTGAATAACCTGATTAGACATGTTGCTCATTCTCTTGCACCTTGTAACACATGGGACCAGTATGCCATCCAATCCAGTGACAGTATTTCCATTGATATTTTGTAAAATTCTAAGTACCTCTACTTCATGTTTTACTCTCACATCAGTTAATCATCACATCTGTCATTGCAGTATCTCCACCTAATAATATACCCTTGTTAAGTGATCACTTAGTAATTCAACTCTTCCTTCTGCTTCTCTCACCTCCCTACCATCAGTATTCATTAAGGTTATCTTTTCATAATCATCATTCCTTTTACTCACCACATAATGAAAAAACACTTTGATATTTCTTTGATTCTTTGCTAATTTTCTCTTGTAATCAGATCACCCTATTTCTGTGTATGTGCAATTTGATGATGATGAGCTCATGGAGACTTTGTTTGCTTGGCAATTTTTTGACATATTTATAAGAAATTGAATATATGTTGTATTTTATTATTAACAAAAAGCAACCAAAATGCTGTTGTTTTTTTTCCTTAGCTAAGAAACTGACATTTTGATTTGCAATAGTTATATCCAAAGGCAAATAAGATTCTTTTTTTCCCTGACCATATATAATGATGCACCGCCTCTTCATCAATAAATGTTTTTGTTATAAAGATTTATAAATATACATCAATAAAGTTTCAATGCTGATCCTCAGTGGGCCAACGATCAGATAATACAGAAACCCTGCTCTACAGATCACACATGGAACTTTTCAAGCCCATAAGGTTCATGGTGGTGGTGGTCTCACATTGATGTGATTCAAACCTACAGCCTGTTGAAGAATGGATGGGTTAACTTCATTGCCATCTAGTTTAGTTTTGGTACCTCTTTAGTTGGTGTCAGCTTAAATAGTCTGAATACTTAGAGATGCAGACCAGCTTTGGGCCAGATTCTCTCCTTTCTGATTTGCACTTACATGCAAACCCACACTTCACTGTGCAGGTATTCAAAACCAATATCTGACAGAATAGACTGGTTAATCCTTATTCCCAAAGTGTCCTCTGTTTGTATATTGCATGTGTTCTTCTGGCCAGTTTGCGTGTTTTGAGAGACGAAAAACCTGAGTTTCCAGGAGAAAACCTCATTTGCACTTACATGTAAACTTCACTCTGCAGATATTCAAAAACCAATATCTAACGGAATGGACTGGTTAATCCTTATTCCTGAAGTGTCCTGTGTTTGTATATTGCATGTGTTCTTCTGGCCAGTTTGCCTGTTTGAGGGACAAAAAAACCCGAGTTTCCAAGAGAAAAAATGCTCCACCTCCATATGAGACTGGCTAACTCACCATTCAATTGAAAACACCTGATAACGGTTTCTCACATCATGGGATGGGATTCAAACCTGGTCTTTCCAACCAAAGGGCTCATCTAAACCACCTGAGCTATGGAAACTCTGAGTCAGATTAAAAAAAAAAAAAAAAACCTTATCAAAGATCCTGCCATCATTTGCTTATTCTGGTATGTACAGAATTGTATGTCCCTTTAGAATCGTTTTCTCTTAAACTTATTCTCAAATGAGTAAGAAATAAGTGGAATACCAGTACAAAGGCTGCTAATATGAAGTTGCAAAATTCTTACAAAATTCACTCTGACCTTGAAAGACTTCTTAAAGAATCTGGTATAATACTCATAAATTAGTCCAGTTTCAACTACATCTGCATAACTAATTTTTTTTTAATAGGCTACTTTCTTCGATTGTTCCAGATTGCAAAAAAGTACATATTAACCTTATTTTTTGCAGTCATCTTTAATTAATTAAATAAATCAGAAATTATGTTAGATAACAGTAATGTTATCTAACTATCCCCTAATGTAATGCTATTAGGGGATAGTTAATTGTATTAACTATCCCCTAATGGTAGCATTATTCAGTTTGCTTACTCCTGTGATTTATGCTCTAGAAATGATAATGATAATGTGACCAGTCCTGGCATTGGAGCTTAGAGTCTTAGACAGTATGCTAACATTGAACTCCTCTAGTGGACAGTAATTTTTTTTTTTTTTTTTTTTTTTCATTTGGAGTAGAGGTCTAGTTTTAGAATATATCCCTAAACAGTGCAGAGTTTTGCTAGAAATGTAATTAAAAGCTATATTTTCTCTCATTATATCCGTAATAATTTGTTAATTAATCTTGATAATAATTTTAATGTTTAATCATTTTAATATAAAATAAGTAACACTAAGTAATCATTTCTGAGAATTTCATTAAGTAATTTTCTTTTCTTAGGAAAGAGGTAAGGAAGTACGAAGTGATTGTCAAACAGATTATTTTAAAAGTGGATACAAGACTTTTTGTCTATATTATACCACATGGTTGAAAAGGATGGAGGTAGAGCTTCCCAAACATCCCTGGGAACAGTATGCCAAAATATAATTTTAATACATTTTCTCTTGTAATTATATAATTATACATTTTTATTGTAAATAAAGTTATAAATTCATTTTTCAAATAAAATAATTATATAAATTGCCATGTGTCATTTGGTTTTTGTATGTTTTAAAACAGATGTTTGATTTTGGCTCGACATGATCTAAAAAAAATCACCTCTATTCTTTACTCAATTTTGATCGCATCTGCCACTGTATTATAGCCACATGAATGAATCATGTACATTCATTCAGGCATCCATAATATATTGATTATTTTGTACCTTGGCAAAATAACCTCAGAACCTTCCTACTGTCTTCATTCACTCAGGTTACTTTCCATAATTGTCTTTTATTTGCTATGTGACAAAAACCACTCTGGGATTCCCTTTGGCATCATCAAATTTCTGACAGTGTACCCTGAGTTGAGGGGGGTGGGGGGGTTATACAGGATATTATGATAGTACTAACATGAAAAAAATTACATAATTTCGAACTTCCTGTTGAATCTGTTAATTGTCAAGACTGCGATATTATCAGATATTATATTTCTATCATTTAAGGCACTACTTATTATATCAATCCATCTAGATATTGGTAAAAAAAAACACTTTGTTTCACTAACGTTTGTTTTCCATTCCATTTAAGTGACCAGATCATCTGAGATTAACTTTGCTAACACATTCCTGAATGCTAACAATGTCAAGTTCTTTCCTAATATCTTCATTTTCATATCAGTGGTCTCCCGTCTTTGATCAAGTATTTTATTTCTAACCCAGCTCTCAGATCTATAAACTAATGTCGGTTTGAACACTGTCTTGTATATAGCTAGTTCAGTGTTTTGACTAATTTCTCTCTTATTCCACATAAATTTATTCCATTGACTCTCTACCATACCAGCTTTGATAATTCTTTTGTCTATTTCCATATTTAATTTGCTGTTTTCACTAAAAATTATGCATAAATAGTTGAAATGTTTTACTTGTTCTGTAGGTTCTCTATTTAAGCAGCATCTAGTGTTTTCAATGTTTCTGCCTGTTGTCACTATCTGTCTTTTTATTGCAGATTCCCTTTGGCCTGTTGGGCTAATTTCCTTGCATACTCCAATTCCTCACATAGAGCAATAGGTATTGTTCTTTGAGACATACTTTGAATGATTTTCTTTTTTATGAAACTCATGATTAATAATGTTACTCACCCATTTAACTCTCACCTAATTTATCCTAACTCAGGGATTGCAGTCTGATGTTGCTTTCTTTAAACACTGTATGACTATTTACTATGCACTTCTAATACCCTTTTTTCTCCCAAGGTAGCTTTACTTTTTTTTATGTCTTAATTACCTATTCAGTTCCATATTTTTTAATGCAAAAATACATGATTCTTGCTCTCTAGAGACTAAACATCATACAATACTTTTTCAACTACTTCAGGTTTCCAATAGAGAATCTTGGTCTCATTCAGGGCAGTGAAAATTGTCTGTTATCTGAAGAGTTTTGAAAACAAATGGGACTCAGACCCACATCCTTTTGCTGGCACAGTGCTATCCATTCAGCCAACCAAGCAGTTATATATACATATCCCTCATCTTCACATTCCTGGCCACACTAGTTCCCAGGTGAAGATTGCATTATCATGCTCTCCAAATTGTCAGTGTGACTTCATCAGTTGCAGACAGTTACAGTATTTGAACACTATCACACAAGATCTAGTTTACCACATTCACTGCCACTCATTTATGACAGAATGTCCCCAGGCCATTCAGAATAACAGAAGGAAATTCCACAGTGTCTACACATTCACATTATTTGACCACCTGGACCAACTGAGTTACGCACCCTAGAAATGTGTGTCTTACAATGCTTAAAAGCAGCAGTTGCACATATGCAAATACCATTTTGACATTTTAAAGCGTCAGTGGACTGAATGTGCTAAACCTTGAGTCTGCTGCATCATATGCTGTTTTAGATACTTATCCCTCAGTCACTCTAAATTCCATTTCCTTTCTCTCATGCTTTTTCCTCTCATTTGTCCCCATAGTTAAACTTCCTTTCCTCATATTGATTTATTTGTCTTTTTGCTTATTGAGTTAATTTTCTTGTACATCTCATGTTTATCTTCCTTTGCACCATGAGGCCTATAATGGCAGTCAATGATTAAATGTATAATCCTTGTTTTTTGTCTGAAACTAGAAAGCCTCAAATGAAGGATTCTTATGAACTACTGTTGCCTTTCTGTCTCATTAATGCCTTTAGTTTTGCTAAGATTGAATTGATCAGGTGCAGATAAGGTAAAATCAGTTCTGTTTCTTCATTCCTGAAGCTTTTGGCATTAGAAAACAAGCATTATAATCATTCCTTAGACAAGGATATCCTTTCATCCTACTTCTCAGTTTATCTTTGTCCACATTAGATATATTCCATCCTACCACATACTAGATCATTAATATTTGATCACTCTCATTTGTCCATTTATTACCTTTTCACTCATCTGTGCCTCTTGCAATCAACTTCTCAATCTCCTAACCTGACCCTTCTCATTTCCATGGCACCACACACACACACACTTTCATAGACCAAAATCTCTCTCTCCAGATGCCTACTTCCAAATGTATTCAAATGCTGCCCATCCTGATGACAGTCCCATCTCTCATCAAATTCATTCCATACCATTTCTTCTACTCAACTTACATAAATCAAGTCATTTTGTATTACAGTCCTCCTACTACAGCAGTAGACTTGCAATCTTATCTCTCTTTCTCTCACTCTGCCTGTCAAACACCTAAAATCTTCATTCTCAAGAAAAGAAGAAAAAAAAAAAAACATTTTCCAGGATTTCACTTGTTTCACTAGCATGTGTCCTAATCCCTGTACCATGCAACATTCTGTCTCGTGTTTATATGGCATTTGCTCTTACTTAGAAAAAATGGTTCAAATCCCATCTATGACAAAAGAAAGCTTTTTAAGGTTTATTGCATCCTAGCTGGGATTTGATGATGGGTAATTGGTTCTCCCAAATTTCTCCACTCCTCTCTCTCTCTCTCTTCAAACTGTAGTAAAGGCTATCCATCTTTCATGCTGACTACACTTCCACTTTAATTTGGCTTTTTGAATAACATCAATTTTTATGACCTTCCCAATGTCTGAATTTTTTACCTTTTTGTGCTATCCTAATTCTCGGAATAATTCTTTCTACTGCTTGTTTTTTGGGAATTGTTTACATTGTGTGTCAACATGGATTATATATGTAATGGAATCCAACAGCTTCCTTTTAAGAGAGATGGGCAAATCATCCTTTATCCACTGACCTAATCTCCAGTAATTATTCCATGCTGATATCATCAGTAAATTGAAGATTGGTTAGTTCTTTCCAAAAATACTGATATTCTTAGTTCAGTTAAGTTTTCTGAAGACATCTTCAAGTGTAGCTGTAAAAAAAAAGTGTAGGGACTATTGCATCATATTGATTGATTGGGAATTAAATCTCTTTTTCTTTCGATGCAAACAGCGGCTTGACTTTTGCTGTATGGAATCATATATCTAATATGCTATTAGGTGGGATTCTTATAATGTTCATTTTTGACAGTTGTTGAAGCCTGGAAATATGATCAGTTGTCAATTTTAATTTGCAGAAGCCACATTGATAATCTCCTATGATGTCTGAAGCTGGAATTATTATTATATGACACCTCCAAGGAGTCCAGATACTTCTGCTCATTGTGGCAGGGCACTCCATTCCATGCAATACACCATCTCCAGTACTTAATCCTCTACACATGGAACTATTCGCCATCTACCAGTGCCAGTGGCCATTAGTTTTTTTTCAGTTGCGCTGTTGAGGTGCTTATATATTAATTATTTATCAGATCAGTGTAGATAATATCTTGTAAGAAGTGTCCAAAGAGAGATTTATACTTCTCTTGTTACTGGTATTTATAGATCTGCTTTTAAAAAAAATAAAGCATGATATTGGCTGTATTCTAATCTACTTTTTTTTTTTTTTTGCCATATTAGTTTAAATAATGCATAAATTTCATAATGTATATACACTCAGGTAGATGTTATCAGACTCAGACAAATTGCGTCATGTGTTTAACTCTTTGTAAAAAGTTTAAATGCATTTGATTATGAATATTCTATTTTTGTGTAGTATAACAATTATATATATATATATATATATATATATATATATATATAATTTGCTTCTTTTGTGCAGTTCATATTATTTATTAATTTATCACTATTTATTATTACCTTCTGTACTGCTATAATCTTGCTTTGCTGCAGTATGACTGACTGTTCTTGCACCAATAAATATGTGGCCCTGATCAGGCCATATCTGAACTACTGTGCCCAAATATGGTCAATGGGGTTTAGAAGGGTGAAGATACTTTGGAAATGTGCAGAGACAGTTGGCAAAAATGATTTCAGGACTGTGAAATGCTAATTATAACGATAGATTGAAGTCATGTAATCTGCAGTTTGGCCTGATGGATACAAGAGATTTTTTTCAGATAGTGGACAATAAGGAAGGAGTAAGAACTAGAGGCCTACCCTGGAAATTGTGCAAGGGAAGTGATGAATAGGAAGGTGAGAAGTTTTTTTTTTTTTTACATGGAGAGTGATGGATGAGTGGAATGAATTGCCTGAGTATGTTGTGAATGCTAAGAGTGTGAATGAATTTAAGCTTCAGTATGATAGATATGTTACCGCTAGGAAAGATTTTCCATGAGTCTCTGTGGACTTTTGTAATATATGTATATAGTACTTCATATTGTAATTATAATGTATACTTCTTATATAATGTAATTGTTAATGGTATAAGCCTCTCTCTGCCTCCACGAGCTCTTTTCTTCCAGATTGCATACTCCACCTCTTCAGTCATCCATTTTGCACCTACCTTATTTAATCTCCTGACCTTTGGAATAAATTCAGGCAGCATTGATTTCCATCCCATCCAATTCCTCATTCCATGATATAGCTTCAAGTCACCTCTTAAGTTTGTCATAATCACTTGCCTTATAGTTCCACATATCACCCTTTCTCACAAAGTCCTAGTATGGCTGGCTACCACGTAAGTGATCAGTTGGTGAAAGTGATTTGTTTCGCTTTCACCAACTGGAGGAAAATTTGACACTTCATTTCCAATAGCATTCTCTGATGAGATAATCAAATCCAGTACCCTTACTCCTCGTTTACCCTCGTTTATATACTTCCTAAAATAGTTATCCCTGAAAAACTCAAGAAATTCATTATCTTTGATTCCAGAGATAATGAATCTCTCTTCATTCTAATCTGTTATCATAATTGAAATTGCCATGAAGATCACCCTTTTTGTATTAGCCATACCAATTTGTCTATACATTTCCTTCTCACTGCCCTCTACGTTACCAGGCCAATAGCAATATCCTTCTAAACATTTCATCCTGTCCACCTCCACTTCACACCATGCTGCTTCAAACCAGTATCACTAGTTGCTCCTTGAATCTCTACCTTGGTGGAGAACAACTCCTCTGTTATCATTAACAGCATTCTTCTTACTTGTCTGTCTTCATAACAAACTACATATCCCTCCATCTCTCTTGTTGTCAGAATGTCATCCTGATGTTTTTCTAAAATTATGTGAATGAGATATGAACGTTTCATTTAATTTTATTGAAATATTTGATAAAGTTTAAGTAACAGAATAAAATAACAAAATAATACAGCAAGTAAATACATTCAAATATTTAGGATGCATAATGTTGTATGAAAATGAAGCTATAGAACTGAAGCTATCAAACCTTTTAAAAGTAGCAGGCATTATAAATAAAATTTTTAAACCCAATGTACAAAAACGCACACAAAAAAGAATCTACAACACAGTAGCTAAACCGACCTTACTTTATGGCAGGGAGATATGGACACTAAAAAAAGCAGATAAAAGAAGAATTGAATCATCAGAAATAAAATTTCTGCACAAAACTGAAGGAGTCACGATAATGGATAAAATGAAAAGCAGCAAAATCAGAAATAAACTTGGAATTACAAACTACCTAAATGAAACAGTTACTTGCTATAGAAAAAAATCTATAGCAAATATGGAAAGAACATATACTGAGAATGAATAGAAGCAGAATAACTAAAATTCTAAATTACCCCCAAAAAGGTACCCTATGTAGAGGAAGGACCTTAAAAAGATTAAATTTAGTTCAAAAGAGGCCACTTGGCCTATAAGCCTGGAAAGGAAGAAGAAGCAAGAAGAATAGTTACAAAATTGTACAATCTGGTATAAATTTAAATTATATTCAAGCTGAGAGCTATAATACTGCAAATGTGCATGGAAAAATAAAGGAGAACAAAAATACATATTACACTGTGAACCACTTTAGGGAGAAAAAAAAACCTGCTTGCCAATGCCCAAGATTGATTACTCAGGAATCTGTTGAAGAAAATCATAGTTGCCTGCTAGAGAAAACATTTCTCTAGCAGGCAACTATGTTCAAACTCAGAAAAGCTTTCTTCAGGCGGCCTTGTGGTATCGATGTAATCCTCACATTACTAATTAGATATCAACTGGATGACTCTGTAGATCTTTGGGAGTGGCATTTGCATCCACAGTGCTGGGCTGTCTAAATAAAGACTTCTGGTCGCCGACTAGAGGTACTTTTTCTAAGCCTTAAATCAACCTGTTACTGAGTTTTTTTTTTTTTCTCCTGGAAACTCAAAAACTCGAGAAAAATCGACTGTAGAACCATGCTATTTCAGACAATACACTGCGTGTGGGGGTAACGAGACGGCCACACTTGTCAGCCATCTCTTCACGGGATGCTGTTCATAATTAATTGTATTCTTAGGCCAATGACCTCTAATTGGCTACTAGTGGAGATTGAATTTCCCTTGAGTCCCTAAATATTACGTAGGGATAAAACGGCCCCACCTACTGTCTTTAGAGAATAAAAGGTGTATAATGGGTTTTTTTTCCTGAGATATCATTTGTGTAAATTGTATGACTATTTTGGGTGACATACAATGAATATCCACCAGTGAAGCAAATTATAAGTTTATTTCCAGTCTAGAGTGGGATAGTATATTAAATGTAATAGATCCAGTGAAGTAGCAGTTATAATCTAAAAGAACGGATATTAATTTTGCAGAAAAAAAAATTAGAAAATAAGCATAAAAATGGAAAAGAAGAGGAAAAGCTGAAGTTTACAAACAAATGTAGCGACCAAAGAAATTTCTGATGTTCTTCAAATACCTGCAAATTTCATAAACTCCAAACACAAGTAAGAAAATGCAAAAAAAAAAAAAGCTATATTGAATATGATAGAAAATAGATAGAGAATAGATCCAGAAAAAAAATTAAGATTGAATTTTTAATACTCCAGTAGATACTCACCGATCAGAGGAACTTATAAGCCTTCCTTCCATGGGTTCTGAGTTAGTCAATCTCTGTCATGTACAACCGAATTTTTTCTCCAGGAAATTCGGGAGAAACAATTCGTCCAGTAAACTCGAGCCTTACCATGAGACTGAGTAGACAGTTCAATATCCACCGGTAGCCAATCAGAGATAACTGGCCCAAGACTCATAATTATATGTATGTGGCAACCGATGAAGAGACATGCAAACAAGTGCTGTCATTGCTTGGTACCTAACCCTAACAAGATATGTTTTTGGTTTTTGTCTGAGATAATGTGGGTCGTATGGTCGTTTTTTTTTTTTTTTTTTGAGTTTATGAGAAGAAACCCTAGTTTCCAGAGGGGGGGGGGGGGCCTCCCATGTGCATGCCAGAGATAGACTAATGTGGGAACAGGTTGATGAAAGGCTTAGAATAATTTTCTCCAGTCGGCGACTAGACTTAAGCCTATCTCTTCACGCAGGATGGTGTTAGTGGATTTTTTATCTTTATTTATTTTTATTATTTTATTTTTTTTTTTTGTATTTCAAGCAGCCAAACCATAAAAACAGTTATTCATTACCAAGAGCAATTGTATGGTGAATAATTGAAAAATTGAATTCATTAAATTGTATTTTGGCAGATCATCCCTACTTGGATACTCAATGAACAAGGATTGCCCATAGATTCGGGATTTGGCCGCTTAAATTGTACAGTATGTATATTGACCAAAATAAAAAATGACAGAATTTCAAGTGGCAGAATTGCATGCCAGATGATGCATCTCCCTTAAACAAATCTCCCACCATATTTGCCTGGGCACCCAGTTCGAACAACAAAAAGATGGTTACTGCCAAAACAAAGCAAACTGTTGTCGGTGAGATTCTTTTATAAAACAAAGATAAGATGTTAATGTTATATTCAGGCAATAACTATCAAGAATAAGAAAGTAATTATAATTTTCAAACATATACTAGGATAATCTTGAATGGCAGAAAAATAGTAGAATGATGGCAAAGATCAGAACGAAGAATGGGACAATGACAACGGATTTGTGCCTATAAGCTAGCAAAATATTCTACTGAGTAGGAAATTTTCGAGGCATTAAAGAAGGCTGCCAACACGGAAAAAGAGTTGGTACTTGTTGGAGATCTAAACTGCAGGGTAAGAAATGCTTATTAGACGTAGAAACGTTTTGGGATGTAGAAAATTGCAAAACCAATAACAATGGAAAGTACCTGCAGAACTTTTGATAATGTCATCACTAACACCATGTTCCAACATAAAGATGTGCAAAAATTCACATGGAGAAAACATACAAGAAATGAGAAAATTGTCATAGACTATAATTGTTGTTGATATCAATATCTTCACACTATTTCAGGATATAACAATGTATACAGGATTTGAAATACACATACCAGTCACGGAATTAGAAACTCTGCAGAAATCAATAGTTTCCATGTAGGCAGACGAGTGCCAATACTGATCTACTTCGATTCTATGCATATAGATCAGTTAGATGTGGGTCAGACACAGTTAATGCCTTTTTTCCTGTACTGTGGATAGGTGAGACCTTTTAACCCTATCTAGCTTTTGGAGACTGAGTGGGCAGTTCAATCTCCACTGGTAGCCAATCAGCGATAGCTAACCCATGACTATCACTAATTATAAGTCGCAACCGATGAAGAAACTGGCCAAACAAGTGCTGCCATCCATTAGTACCTAACCCTAACTTGATATGTTATTGTTTGAAATAGTGTGGATTTTACGGTCTATTGCCTTGAATACAAGGGATGAAAAACTCGAGTTTTCAGGACAAAACACCCACTTTTCCTTACCAGAGGTCGAGTAACTCAGGACCGATCAAAGAAAAGGAGAACAGAACTTGTAAAACATTTCGACTATTTAGTCATAATTTTTAGTGAAAATGGAAATGGAAAATGAAAATTCAATATGGAAATAGACCACAGAATTTTCAAAATTAGTATAGTATAAAGTCAACTGAATAAGTTTATATAGAATATGGCAGAATTAATCAAAACACTAATCTAGCAGTATACAAGATAGTGTTCAAAGTAATTTTAACTTATGGATCTACAAGCTAGGTTTAGAAGTAAAATACTGATCAAAGACTGGAGCCTACAGATATCAGAGTTCTGAGGAGCTGGTTGAACAGATGACAGCAACGTAGTATTATGTTAAAAATGAGAAGATCAAGAAAGAATTTGATATTGTTATTCTGGAACTTGTGAGCAGAGCTAACCTCAGTTTATAGTTAGTTAAACAGAATGGAAGAGGAAAAGTTAGCAAGCAAGTTTTTTCCTACCAGAATTGGAGGGAAAAGCTCCAGAAAAAGAAAAGATCGAAGATCTAGGTGGATAGATGCAATAAAAGCCTCCATAGCGCAGTTGGAAGAACGACGGTACATTGTGCCCTTCGATTGGAATAGGCCTAAGTTCGATTCTCGTCTCAACGGGAGGAATCTTTATCTGGACGATTTTCAATCGAAAGTGAGTTAGCCGATTTCATACGGAGGTAGCAGGGTTTTTTCTCCCAGAAACTCGGGTTTTTCATCTCGCATACAGACAAATCGGCCCTTCAGAACACACAATTTACAGACAAAAAATACTAGTTGTGGAGGTGAGCAGCAGATGGCGTTGATTTGTAGTAGAGGTTCGGTGTAGTGGTTGAGACAGTTGTAATAGTAGATGTCCTCCCGCGATGAGTCTTTGGACTCCTTGGAGGTGTCAGGAATAATAATAATAAAAAGAAACCATTAAAAAAAAAACCAAAATATAAATTCTAGTGATGTTCGAATCAGTTAAATTTGGAGAATTGTCTACAGAAAGTTAGTAATAATATAAACTTTTCATACACTACTATAATAGTACTTTGTGAACGTTTGATTATTACTTATTTTGTTGTGATTTTTGTTCTGTTTTTAAATACAGGGTTATCATAATTAAAGTATCCCTGTTTAAGGCCTTCTGGAGCATCACCCAGTGATCCAAATTCTTCGAAACTTTGCAGGAATACATCGGGTGATATCTGAGGGGGGGGGGGGGGGAAACGATTTTCTAATTATATTACCATGGAGCGCTGTATGATGAACCGAATGTAGATTTAGTAATTTTTCTGTGTATGTAAGGAGAAAAGTGACACAAGCATAAATAACACATTTTTATTCACTTCCATTATGTGTACCAGGCCTGTGTAGTCCAGAGGAAGTGGCTGGCACTTGTGCCCTCTGCGCTTGGTCGCTCGAAGTTAGACTTAAATTCAAGTCTAGTCGCCGACTGGAAGAACTTTTTCTAGGCCTTTCTACGACCAGTTCCCGAGTTAGTCGATCTCTGGCACGGGCAAATGGGTTTTTCCTCCAGGAAAAACTCGGGTTTTCATCCCGTAAACTTAAAAAAATCGACCGTAGTACCCGCATTATTTCAGACAGTAACATATCTTGTTAGGGTATTACCAAGAGATGACAGCACTTGTTTGCTACCCGCTTTATCGGTAGCTACTATAATTAATGATATACGTGGGGCAGCTATCTCTGATTGGCTACCCGTGGAAATTGAACTCCCCACTCAGTCTCCAAAAGCTAGATAGGGTATTAAGGCCTCGTCTATTCTCTATAAGGGAATAAAAGGCGTTAGCTGATTTATTTTATTATGTGTACCTTAACAGGTACACAATAAAATTCGGTTGTCATACCACTACATAAGAAGGGAAATATGAAGGCTTGCAAGAACTATGGAACTATTAGTTTAATATCTCATGCAAGCAATTTTATTGAAGATAATACTAAATAGGAATGAGGTAGAGATGCCCGAGGAACAAGCAGGTTTTATGTCATAAAACCTTTCATCAAACTTGATAAAGAATAAAATATAAAGAATTTAGAATCCCTCTGGTAACATGTTTCTTAGACTACTCTAAAACTTTTGACTGTGTTCAGCGTGTGAAACTGCGGGAAGTAATGAAATGAATGAGTTATCCTCAACACACTATCTTGTTGATAGCCAACTTGTACAGAGAGCAAGAAGCCACAGTAAGAACAGGTGATGGATTAACTGATTGGTTTCGGGTTAGAAAAGGAGTTAGCCAAGGATGTTTACTTTCTCAACAAGGATGTCCTCAGCATATATACTGGTTAGTATATATGCTGAGGATATCATGCATGAAGCATTGGATGAGTTCAAGACAGGAATTAGAATAGGTGGTAGATTGATCAGTAATCTGAGCTATGCTGACGAATACCTTACTCTTCTGTAATGACAAGGAAGAACTAGGACAAACTCTTGATAAAGTTAACAAGATCAGTAATAACAGAGCACCTCAACTCAATCCTAGCAAGACAAAGATTATGGTTCTCAAAGGAAATACAAACAGGGAAGGTCTTGAGAAACAAGTTTACCTTCATGGAGAAAGAATTGAGGAAATCAGCAGGTTGAGTACTTGGGATCCATTATTATTGCGAAGAATTGCTGTTCAGAATAGATCAGAAGAAGATTAGGAATTGCAATAACAAGTCAGAGACTTGTCTAAAATCTGGAACGATGAATCTACCTCTATGTGACCTTAGTTGAGGATAGCCGCTAGAAGACTACATGGTGTGCTAGTGTTTTCAGAAAGCTGCTATAATTTTTAGTGAAAATTAGAATATAGGTTTAAATCATAACGTAATAAATATTGTCTAATTTTGGTAGCTTGTTGTGTCTATGTGATTTTGGTGTGAATTCCGATTTATTTAATTTAGTATTTTAACGATACGTTTCATAAAATAGCACATGACGCCAATGCGACGTAGGATAATGGCGTCCAAAAATACGACGCCATTGTTCAAAAACTGTAATGTGAGAGAGTTTGTCCAATTATTATTATTATTATTATTCGTGACACCTACAAGGAGTCCGGAGACTCATCGCGGGAGATCACCTACAACAGTCTCACGAAACTCTACTACGAATCATCTCCATCAACGCCATCTACCGCCAACCTCCACCACTACCACAACTAGTATTTTTTGTCTGTAAATTGCGTGTATTCTGAAGGGCCGATTTGTCTATATGCGGGATGAAAAACCCGAGTTTCCTGGAGAAAAAAACCCTGCTATGTTACTATGAGATCGGCTAACTCACCTTCGATTAAAATCGTCCAGATAAAGATTCCTCCCGTCGCGACGAGAATCGAACATAGGCCTGTTCCAATCGAAGGGCGCAATGTACCGTTGTTCTTCCAATTGCGCTACGGAAGCATGAGTTTGTCCAATATGATGTGTGTGGGATGTATGCATTCCCGAATGAGGCTCGAGTTTGGATTGAAACTGATAGTGGTTGGAGAATGTGCAGAAAGTGTAAACAAAGTGAGGTGTTGAAGTATGTGTCAGGTTATGAGATAGTTATGGTTGAAGAAAGCCAGAATGTGAGTGAAAATAGTGGCTCGATAGGGAATTGCGATGTTGTACAAGATGTTAATGAGAGCGGTGATCAAAGGAGTGAAAGCAACTATATATATATAGAGAGAAAATGGTTTAAATGATGAAAAACATGAGGAATTATTTGTAGGGAATTAGATCGCTAGGTTTCGCGCAGTGATACAAAATGAGCAGCGGCAATTAGAGCACCAGCAAAACTTTCCAGAATCATTCGGCTAACGTAAATAAACAAGTGTTTGAAAGGAAAAATAAGCGTAAGAGTGGGAGAGTTTCTGAAATGAAGGAAAGAGTGTTGCATGGTGAATCGTTATTAAGAGTAGTGATAGATGGAAATTTAACAAAAATCATACTTACCGGGTGTGCGAAATTTAAGGATGTCAGTGAGAATATTACAGTGCAAAAACCGAGGGTGAAAGAATTGATAGTTGTGGCGGGAACGAATAAATTGGAAGGAGATAAATTTATTATGAGAGAGGACTTGAAAGTATTGTTAAAGGTAGCGAAAGAAAAGAGTGACAGAGTTAGAATGAAGAGTCTGTTGCCACGGTATGACAGAGAGGAATTTAGGAGGGCCATAATCTCAAATGACATTATGCACAGGTTATGCAGACGGTGTGCTGTGGAATTCGTGGACATGTGGAATGAGTTTGATGGGCAAAAGGATTTATACAAGATGGATGGCCTGCATTTGAATGGATTTGATGTGCGGAGACTGGAAAACGTATAGCTGAATGAAGTGAAAATGGATGTGCAGAATCAGGAAAACTAGAACTACCAAGGAGGGGGGGGGAGTGGATATGCGGACATCAGTGAGACAGTTGAGTGTAAGAATGTATATAATGTACCCGAGCCAGCACTAAGGACAAAAATTCGGAATGTGATAGTTAGAATAGCGCATCAAGATAGGGATGGGACAAAGGGACCATTGCATTTCATGTATATCCAATTCCAGGAGTATTAGGAACAAGAAGGGAGAATTTTTGGCCTTGATTGGCTTTTCCTGGCCACAGGTTATTGGCATTAGTGAAACATGGCTGACCGAAGATGGTATAGTTAGTGGGATAAAATGTGTAGGTTATAGTTTGTTTTGGAGGGACAAAGAATAAAATGGGGGGAAGGGTGTTATTGATGAAGCTGATGAACTGCAGCCAAGAAGAATTGAAGTTGTATCGCAGGACAGTGAAGAGAGCTCATTTGAGGCTATTTTGTGTGAGATTGAGACCGGCAGAACAAAATATGCAGTTGGGTGTTGTTATAGACCAGGTGATGGAATAGATGGTGGAGATAGTATGCATAAACAAATTGATGAAATGAGTGGAATGAGAGTAATTATTATGGGGGATTTCAATTATGATAACATTAATTGCAAGGAAGAGAGGACACATGTGAGGAAGGAAATGGATTTTATTCAATTATTAAGGGATAGCTATCTGAGACAGCATGTAATTGAAAATACTAGGGGTGTGAAAGTAGTTGACTGGTAATAACATCTGAGAATTTGACTGTAATGAATATGACCATGTTGCCTATTTTCGATTAAGTCAGGGTATATGTGGAATTACCATGCTAGCAAGTATGACAAGCTTTGGAGATTGCTTGGATCAGTTCCATGGCATGACCAACTGCAAGGGCTGGATGTCGATACAACATGGGAAGTGGTCAAGGAGAATTTACAGGTGGAGATGGCTGATTGTAGGGGTTAAATGGATGAATAACACCATTAAGCTTGAGCTGCAAAAAAAGAAAACTGTGGAGTGAATTTAAAGAAAGAGGTGACCTGTAGGCACAGGAACGGTATAAAGTGCAGGCCAGAAGGGTAACGAGTGTGGTAGAAAAAAGCAAAAGCGGATTATGAAAGGAAACTAACTATGAAAGCTAAAGAAAATCCCATTCAGTTCTTTCAATATACTGCAAGTAAAAAAAAAACTGTACACAGTTAAATGATTTTTAGGAATGACGATGGTAAGGAGGTCACTGAATCAGTCGATATAGTGGAGTTACTGAGCAAGCAGTTTGCAAACGTATATCATCCAGGTGGTGACATTGAAAAAAATGAAGGAACGAATAGTTTATACGTGAATTGTGATGAATGAAGTGGAAGTGAATAGTCTATTACAGAACCTTAATGTTAATACATTTGTGGGATTGGTATACCGGCACGGGTTTTGCGTGAAGCATCTAAAGAATTATCAGTTCCCTTGACCATGTTGTTTAATCTGAGTCTCGGGTCTGGTTTAGTCCCGAAGGTGCGGAACGAGGGGAAAATAGTTCTACTGCATAAAGGAGGATCCAAGACTACGGTTACAAATTACCGATTGATCAGCATATCAGAAGTCATTGTCAAGGTCTTGGAGAAAGTATTCAAGGGAAAAATAAAGGAATGGATTGATGAAAATGAGATACGGTACAGGGGAAAACATGGCTTTGTGAAGGGTAGATCATGCCTCAGTAACTTGCTCAAGTTTTATAACACAGTGAGTGCTGAACTGGATAAGGGTAATAGTTTACAGTGATACCTAGACCTGGCTAAGGCATTTGACAAAATACCACATGGAATTCTAATCCGTAAACTACATCATATGGGAATGGACATAGGGTTGGTGAGATGGATAGGAGGGCGGTTGATGGAGAGATATCAAAGAGTAGTTTATTTAGGAGTAGAGTCCAAAAGACGGCCTGTGACTAGTGGTGTGCCACAGGGTTCTGTTCTTGGATCACTGCTGTTTAATTTGTTCATTGACGATATAGGTATGATTTAAGAGTAATAGTTCATTTGTTCGCTGATGATGCAAATTTGAGTAGGGCAATAGTGAATGAAGAAGATGCCAAAATCTTACAGGACGACTTGGATAGATTGGAGTTCTGGGCAAAGGAGAATGGATGTCAATTTAATGTGACAAAATGTAAGGTTATGTATTTTGGGGTGAAAAGATTAATAGTAGTATACCACATTGGTGAAACTGTACTCCAGGAGATTGATGAGGCTTGGGACTTGGGAGTGTTGGTGCATAGGGAGATGAAGTTTAGGGGGAACATTGCAAAGGTAGCTAAATCAGCTCATCAACTCACTTGGTTGAAAAATACCTTGACAAGCAAGTTATTGTATCTCTGTACCGAGCCTTGATAAGATCTCATCTCGACTACTGTGCCCAGATTTGATCACCTAGGTTCCTTCTTGATGGGGAGGAGGTGAAGGGGATCCAGAGGCGAGTGACTAAGATGATAGCAGGTCTACGGAATGAAGCATATGAGAACAGGATGAAGATTTGTGGGTTGCAGAAATTAGTTGATAGACAGAAAAAGGGAGATATGATTGAAATATTCAAATTGCTAAAGGATTTCTATAGGATTAATTCAGAGGATATTTTTGAGATCAGGACTGGTGGCAGGAGAACTAGGGGACACCTATGGATGCTGGGAGTGTGGTTAGCAGAGGTGTTAGAGCTAGGTTCTTTACTTTTAGAATGGTAAATGAGTGGAATAAACTGCCGGAGTCTGTTGTGGGTGCTATGACGGTGAGTGAGTTCAAGGCAAGGTATGATAGATACTGTGAGAATGTCGTATAGTTGTGTGGACATGATGTTTAGGGCCTCCCTCAATGAGTCTAAGGATTCCCTGGAGTCGCTCGTAAAAATGGTAATAGTAAGAGTAATTTTGAATGCAGTTGATTTTTCAACAACTTATGGGTGTGAGACTTGGAACCTAAAGAAGTCAAATAAGAAACGGCTATCTGCTTTTGAGATGTGGTGTTACAGGAGACTATCATATACTGAAAGCGTTCAAATGTATTGGTGTTAGAATAGATCAGTAGAACTTTAAAGCCCCTTAAGGATATTGACAGAAGAAAATTAAAATAATTTCGACACATTGAAAGGATTGAAGGAAAACTTATATTACATAATAGTAATAGAAGATAAAGTTCCTGTAATAAGAGGAATGGGTAGACCATCAATGAGATGGATAGATGGTGTATGTTTGTAGTGACTAATCTTCAGAGAGTTGAAGCCTTCAGAAAAACATACAACAGGACTATATGGCAGTCTGGTGTGGCACATCACTGAGCATAGGAGTGACCATACTGCATGTGTGGATGCTCAGTGATCATATGATTCACGGGCTGTATTATTCAATGTGCTGTCTTCCTAGTATGCCACAAGCTTTTTGGACAGCGTGCAAAAGGATTTCCAAAAGGACACACTGTGCTTTGCGCATTGTGTTCAACAGTAGAACGCAGCTAGTAGGGAGTTATGTAGCGCACATGCTGCGTCATTCTATCTTTCAGGGCTGGTAAGTTATCAGGATGATTTGATAAACCCTGTCCTTGAGAAGAGGTCACAGTGGGTTCATATCAGGTGAATAAGACAGCCATGCAGTGGGAAACGCATGGCTGATCACTTAATTTTCGTGAAATGTTCTCGAAAAATCTTCTGAAAGGATCGTGCAGTGTATGAAGGGGCCCCATCTTGAATGGAAACGTATTAATCCATGCTCAGATGCTGCTGTAGCTGTGGCACTACAAAACTGTTTATCATATAGCGATACCTTTCGGCAGTAACTGAGCAGGTCACAGAAGTCGACTGATGAATGTCCTCAAAGAAGAACGTTCCAATGATAAGCGAAGCTGTAAACCAGCACCAGACAGTAACTTTAAGTGAATGCAAAGGAATTTATTGGATTGCATTCGGGTTTTGCGTTGTTCATACCTGGAAATTGTGGTTATTCACAGCTCCGTTCAGGTGAAAGAGAACCTCATCTCTTTACAAAATCATCCATTGCCACAGAACTTCATCCGCTACTCGAGTAAGGTATAAGAAACCTAATGTCAATCGACTTTTGAAGTCCTGCAGGAGCAACTGCTGTGTCAGGTTTATCTTGAATGGGTAGAAATTCAGAATATTCAGTAGAAGTTTTAGAATTTTCCAGACAGTTATTATGTAATGCACATCCATATATCTTGATACAGCAAGTGCACTGCAAAAACCAATGCTGTTATTCACAAACTGCTCCACAATGGCAGCAGCAATTGCACTGACTTGTTTTAAGCTGATTGATTTACGACCTCTGCCATGTCTAACTCCCAACGATCCTGTTTCTTCAAAACGACTAATCATTCGTAGCAGGGCATATGGATATAGTGGACCTAATCGACATCCATTGAGGCGATGAAAATCGTGAAGTCCAACAACAGCATTGAAATTATTTCAGTAGTACTGCTTCACGAGCAAAGCATGTTGGGGAAATGTTAGTGCCACTGTGGACTGTATTATCAACCAGAATGATGGGAAAATCCCGTGTTCATATTTTAAAACTGTCCTGGCACCCGCTGACGTGCGTGATATGTAAATTCCATTTGGTATTTACAATGCTGCGTTAGTGAATTTGGGAACAAAGGTTGATCGATTGGTAGAGCCTCTGCTACTAATGGCTCACGAAAAAAAGTTAAGCAAGTTTGAGTGCGGTTAGTAGTTGGAAGAGTGTCAATCGTTCGATGTTATTGGCACACGCTCCGTCGACGAGTCTTTGAACTCCCTGCAGGTGTCTAATAATAATAATAAATAAATATGGCTGCCACATAACGCACAATGTATTCCTGCATTTGGATTTCTGGATGAAGCTCTGCAAGGCCTTAAGCAGGGATATGATACCCTGTATTTATTCTTTTATTATTAAGCAGTTGTCATTATTAATTGTAGTGTTTCCTGACTTGGGTTATTTTGATTAACGACAGAACAGCTGGCTTCATGTTTAAAATAAAATGAATGTTTTCCCCTGTACAGATTAATTTTCCTAACGTATTCTTTTTCCTAACGAGCTTCTAATCTTCATTCATTTAAAAAATACACTCTGGTTTTAGTTTAATATGCAATGTTTATGAGGTTGTCTCTTTGGTAACTCTAAAATCTCGCCCTCTATCAACTTTGCTTTTGTCCCAATATAAAGAGTCTTTATAATTTACCAGGTTAATGATATTGTCCTTTCTCTTTCCCATTCAGGCACACATAATATTTTATCCCGTCACTATCAAGAAACAGCCTGTGTAGCTCAGTGGATGTGACGTTTGCATACCACAGCGCTTGGCCGCACGAAGGAAGACTTGGTTTCGAGTCTAGTCGGCGACTAGAGGAAATTTGTCTGTCTTTTTTCGACCGGTTCCCGAGTTAGTCGATCTCTGGCACGGGCAAGCGGGTTTTTCCTCCCGGAATCTCGGGTTTTTCGTCCCGTAAACTCAAGAAAATCGACCGTAGAACCCACATTATTTCAGACATTAAATATATTGCGTTAGGGTCAGGGACGACGAGATGGCGGCACATTTGAGCCGTCTCTCTTTACTGTGTACCGCTTAATTAGTGATAGCCTTGGGCCATCTATCTCTGATTGGTATCAGTGGAGAATGAACTGCCCACTCAGTCTCCAAAAGTTAGATAGGGCTAAATGACCTCGCCTACTCCCGTATACGGGAATAAAAAAGCGTTAGCTGATTTTTTTTAACTATCAAGAAACGTAAGAAACAATTGAAATCGTATCTTTCTTCAAGAAATTTAAAGAGAGAGAGAGATTCTCTTTTCACAGAATAATATTGAATATGGTCCGCATCTGATATACATCTAATTGACCAGCCCTTTGCTGAATTTGAGTTTGAGACCCCTGACTTAAAACAACACACTGCTGCCCAAGCGTCTGTATATTGGCCTTTTATTAGTGTATTTGATAAAGGTCTCGTTTGCCTGATAGCTGTTTCGAAACTGGTTGGCTCAGAACTTTGTTTAAGCATATGCCAACTCCAAAAATGCGAGAGATCCCTCAGTCAATGAGCGACCCTAAGAATCATTTAACTCATTACTGAGCGTTGGAAGAACCATTTAACTCATTACTCAGTGACAGGCTCACTCTACCACCGAGAGAATTGCTCATGTCCCAGGGAAACATATCCACCGAAGTGGCCCCAATAAAACTCACTTCACCTTCCTCACCCAGTGAAAACAGAAGAAAGCAAAAACTTTCATTCAATACTGAAGCATTCCAATATCAGAGAGTTGTATTTTTCATAAATACACTCTCGGTCAGTGAGTTAAGTTTTTGCTCTCTTAATGTGTCTGCCTGTCTCTGAAGAGAATCAACCAGTTCGAAACATGTGTAAGGCAAGTGAAACCTTTATCAAATTCAATAATGAAAGACGCATTTATGTACGCTGGGTTCTTTTAAGTAGTGCAAGCTAAGGTGTCTCCAATGCCAAGTACTGTATTCTCATATTCTCTCTCTCTCTCTCTCTCCCTCTCTCTCTCTCTCTCTCTCTCTCAGGTCAAAATTTTGAAACTTTCATAGTTTCTACGCCTTCTGCTTTGATATAACGTTGGATCTTTAATATCTACTCTTTCTGTATAATCTACATCAGTGCTTTCCAAACTTATGGATGTAAAGGCCCCCTTTGCAAAAATTAAAATATTTCACGGTCCCCATCGAAAGAAAAATCTTAATACAGACATATTATTATATTATTTATTATATTTATATTAAATACAATTTATATTCAAGATTTTGCGTTTGTAAGCTTTTTTTTATCAATATACCTTTGAAATGAAAATTTTTGAATAAGCACATATATACTAATATTGACTAAGCGCCGAAATACACAGGAAGCAAAATTTGTGAACCAACACCAATATGTGAATTTTTTCCATAAAAATATAAAAAATAACAAAAAAGAAATAAATAATAAAAACTAAATACGTTTCGTTAAAGATTAAAAAAAATAACTACTTAATCTTAAAACATTTTATATTTTCATTATTGCACGGCCTCCATCAACAAAACTTACGGCCCACAGTTTGGGAAGCGCTGATCTACGTCCTCAATTTGTAGGCTGCATGGATTAAGGCTGTAAATAGCTATTTAGAGTCTTAGCATGGATTGACGAAATTGATGAATGGATTCTGCTTTTGGCTTTTGATGTGAACGGACGTATTATTTTAGACTGAGCCTGATTAGTTGGTTTACAAAGTTTTTCACGAAACGCGCATTGCACTGGTGCAAACATAGTTTGTTTCCTACTGTCTCCCCCTCTGCATGAAATATGCAAGAGGTCTAATGGCCGGCAGGCCCCACCCGCAGTGAGGACCAGTGGTGGATTTATGGTTTTATTTAGGTACGTAGAATTTCAATCTGTGGCCAAGTGAATTCGTGACATTCTTTTTCCCTACTGTAGGACAGCTAGTTATATTTTATTGCTGGTAGACACCTAAGAGTGTCTACGGGATTTGCTAGTGGCCCCTGAAAAGCCCACAGGATAACCTGTAACCTCCTCGGGACACCTAAGCAATCTCTAAACTTTCTCCATCTGTGTCTTTACACATTTCTAAATTATAGTTGCCATGGCAAAACTTCTGAATGAGGCCAAATTCGAGGAAGTATACAATGAATTGTATACTTCCTCAGACTAGGAAAGCTGCTGAGTGATAATTGCCGTGAAACGTCAAGCTCTTTGACACATTCCCCCTCACAGCAGTCACAGAGGAAAATATGGATGACATAAGTGAAGAGCCCATAACTCTGGCGCAATCAGATTTTGCACACTCCCCAAGTATGGAAAATGCTACATCCCAAGAACAGCAGTTATCAGACCTTGGAAATAGATACAGAATTCCAAATGGTCAAAAAGAAAAAGAAAATCTCCACCAGTGTTGAAGAACCCAAAACAACAGGGATAGAAGCCCTCAATGGCCCTAAAGAAAAGATACCACCAGTCATCTTAAGGGATAAGGAAAAATGGATCCCTGTCTCGTCTGCCCTCAGAGAACAAAACATCTCATTCTCATAGGCCAAAAACTCAGTTGAGGGAGCTAAAATACAACCCACTACTGTCATGGATTACAGACAGATAACCAGATTTATGGACAATGCTAATGTCCCATACAACACCTTCACTTTACCCAGCGAAAAGAAACTGAAGGTGGTTCTATGTGAGATAGCTGAAGGTATCACTCCTGAAGATGTGAGCACTGATCTCTCCAGACAGGGCCTGTCCACAGTAAAAGTGAGCAGGATAACTCAGAACAGACAAAAGCCCAATGGCTTTAGTACTGGTGGAAATAAGCAACACACAGAAACAAATCTACGCTCTAACTGTAGTATGCAGACTCAAAATAACAATTGAGCCACTTAGAAAGAGGGCATCAGCTGGACAGAGGTTCGGGCATGCCCCAAAATTATGTAACGCAGCCCACAGGTGCTTGAAGTGCGGCGAGGGATATCAGACCAGCAAATGCTCCAAGCCATGCACTACTCCTGCCTGCTGCACAAACAGCAGAGGACCTCACCTCACCCCACCAACTACAAGGGATGCCTTTTCGATCCAAAAAATCGAGGGTCAGCAGAAGCCAATCTTGCTCCTCCTCGTAATGACACTATAAGCAAGTTAATGGGCCGTCCCTCATTTCGAAACGCCTCACCTTCAACCACACAGGAAGGAACGCGACCCACAACCGCGATCAAAATATATGCTGAGGCTGCAAGCACTAAGTTACTCACATCTCTCGAGCCAGAGAGTTACAACCTAACATCCTCGCTTGCCACCATGCTGCAGGAATTCAGCAAGACAAGCCCTTCACCATCTTCCACAAAAGATTCCTCCAAGGCATTCAAACCATTATAACAGCCATCTGTCATGAGTAAAAAATTTAAACCCAAGTCGCTCATGATAGTGGCATGGAATGCGAATGGATTTATGAACAAGGTCTTGGAGCTTCAAGAATTTGCGATTCGTCTCAGTGCTGATATCATTCTGATTGGTGAAACACACCTAAGATCAGCCAATAACCCTAAAATCCGTGGATACACTATGTGCAGAAAAGACAGAACTGGTGCAAGAGGGGGAGGCACTGCCATATATATTAAGAGTTACCTGAATCATAATACAATAGACAACCCTCAAATCGTAAACCTCGAGGTGACCAGGGTGGAAGTACATACCAGCAATGCTGGCAGTCTCAAGATTTATGCTGCTTATATACCCCCAAGCATTCCTCTGTTAGCAACTGATCTGGACTCCATACTTGGACAAAATGATTCCATAATAATAGCAGGAAACACAGCTCTTCAATTAACTCCAAGGGCTACACACTATTCAACTATGTAATGATGAACTCTGCAGTGGTGACAGGTCCCACCGAGCCCACTCACTTCAGCCCATCAGGTAGCTCAGATGTGCTAGACATCGTCATTTTCAAGAACATAAGATACCAATATTCGTTTCTCGTCGCGACGGGAGGAATCTTTATCTGGACGATTTCAATCGAAGGTGAGTTAGCCGATCTCATACGGAGGTAGCAGGGTTTTTTCTCCCGGAAACTCGGGTTTTTCATCCCGCATACAGACAAATAGGCCCTTCAGAACACACGCAATTTACAGACAAAAAATACTAGTTGTGGTGGGCGGTAGATGGCGTTGATGGAGATGATTCGTAGTAGAGGTTCTGTGTAGTGGTTGAGACAGTTGTAGGTATCCTCCCGCGATGAGTCGTCGGACTCCTTGGAGGTATCAGGAATAATAATAATAATAATAATAATAATAATAATATAAATTGGAAATAGTTAATGAATTATCTTCTGACCACAGTCCCATAGTGCTTAATCTAGGTTCATCAGATCAATTCTCTCCTCCACACACATTCATACCTTGGGATAGGTAGCCAAGGTTCTTTCAGATTATATTGGTCCAGTGCCCAATATTGATTCAGAACTGTTAATTCAGAACACATCACTCCGACTACTCCGGTTGAAGTCATAAACATCGTCACACACCTAAATAATAAAGGCTCCAGGACCTGTTGGCATAACAAACCGATTAGTAAAACTACTCCCAAGAATGGCCATAGTTCATCTCGTCAATATTACCAATGCAATTTTCAGATTCCAGCATTTTCCTACTGTGTGGAAAACAGCCACCATCGTGCCACTGAAGAAGCCAGGAAAAAACTCTTACCTTTCCGAGAGCTACAGACCAATCACCCTGTTGACCAGCCTCGGAAAGGTAACAGAGAAAGTGATCCTCACGACTCCAAGCAGAAACGGATAGGTTAGGAGTTTTGCCTGATTTACAGTTTGGCTTCCGCAAGGCCCATAGTACAGCTCAACAAATCCACAGGCTAGTAGAAATCATTACGAAAGGTTTCAATTCGAAAATAAGTACTACTGCCATCATCATTGATGCAGAGAAGGCGTTTGACAAAGTGTGTCATCAAGGCCTACTCTACAAATTCATAAAGTTTCGGCTTTCCAATCAAGTTGATAAGAATACTCCATTCATACCTGAAAGACAGATATATGCACAGGGCCGCATTTACCATTAGGCGAATTAGGCGCTGGATAGGGCCTTATTCTCTAGAGGGCCTCATTTTAAAACATTTCTCCTCACAAAGAACAATAAAACACAGCGTAGTTATAGTTGCAAAATAAAATACTTATTTTTAAATATTAAATTCACAATATAAAAACTAGAGGCCTCTGAAAAATATGTGAGGCCTCCCTTTTCCATTTGAAATACATTCCCCTTTCCTTAGAATATAAAACTAACAGGAACTCTGTATTCCACAAAGTTCATGTATGTAAGCGTAACATTTCTTTGCTGAACGTATATACACGTCCAGCAAACCTGGATAATATTCTGTCCACCTGCCGAAAGAACATGGATAAGAAGTGTAGTTTGACAGTCATGTCTATTAGAAGGTGCGATAATCCTTCGCACGATAATCCACGCTGAAAAGAACACTTAAGTAGATTACCCGGGGTACGGATTAACTACGTTCTGTAGCCTGCTGATCGTAGCTACTACGTTCTGTAGTAGCTACGTTCAGCAAGAAAGGCAGATTATTATTATTATTATTACGAGCGACTCCAGGGAGTCCTTAGACTCATAGAGGGAGGCCCAAAACATCATGTCCACAAACTATATGCCATTCTCACAGTATCTATCATACTGTGAGAAAATTATAGATACTGAGAGAATGCCTTTCATACCTTTCCTTGAACTCACTCACCGTCATAGCACGCACAACAGACTCTGGCAGCTTATTCCATTCATTTACCACTCTACAAGTAAAGAACCTAGCTCTAACACCCCTGCTAACCACACTCTTTCCCAGCATCCATAGGTTCCCCCTAGTTCTCCCACCACCAGCCCTGATCTCAAAAATATACTCTGAATTAATCCTATAGAAATCCTTTACCAATTTGAATATCTCAATCAAATATCCCCTTTTCTGTCTATCAACTAATTTCTGCAACCCACAAATCTTCATCCTGTTCTCATATGCTTCATTCCGTAGACCTGCTATCATCTTGGTCACTCGCCTCTGGATCCCCTTCACCTCCTCCCCATCAAGAAGGAACCTTGATGATCAAATCTGGGCACAGTAGTTGAGATGAGGTCTTATCAAGGCTCAGTACAGAGGTACAATAACTTGCTTGTCTCTGCTCGTCAAGGCATTTTTCAACAACCAAGTGAGTTGATGAGCTGATTTAGGAAATTTTGCAATGTTCCCCTAAACTTCATCTTCCTATCCACCAACACTCCCAAGTCCCTGGCCTCATTAATCTCCTAGAGTACAGTTTCACCAATGTGGTATATTGCTGCTAATCTTTTCACACCAAAATGCATAACCTTACATTTTATCACATTAAATTGACATCCATTCTCTTTAGCCCAGAACTTCAATCTATGCAAGTCGTCCTGCAAGATCATTCACTATTGCTATACCCAACTTTGCATCATCAGCGAACAAATGAACTATTACTCTTAAATCCTACCTATATCGTTAATGAACAAATCAAACAGCAGTGATCCAAGAACAGAACGCTGTGGCACACCACTAGTCACAGGCTAATGGTTCCTTCATTCTTTTCAATGTCGCCACCTGGATGATATACTTTTGCAAAGTGCTCGCTCAGTAACTCCACTATATCGACTGATTCAGTGACCTCCTTACCATCGTCATTCCTTAAAATCATTTTGCTGTGTACAGTTTTTTTTTTGCTTACAGCATATTGAAAGAACTGTTTGGGATTATCTTTAGCTTGCATAGTTAGTTTCCTTTCATAATCCGCTTTTGCTTTTTTTAACACACTCGTTACCCTTCTAGCCTGCACTTTGTGCCGTTCGCATGCCTGCAGCTCACCTCTTTCTTTAAATTCCCTCCACACGTTTCTTTTTTTGCAGCTCAAGCTTAATGGTGTTATTCATCCATTTAACCTCTACTTGTTTTACTATTCTGACCTTAGGTATACAATCAGCCATAACCTCCTGTAAATGTTCCATGACCACTTCCCATGCTCTATCGACATCCAGCCCTTGCAGTTGTACATGGCATGGAACTGATCCAAGCAATCTCCTAAGCTTGTCATACTTGCCAGAACGATAATTCCGCATATACCCTGTTTTAATGGAAAATTCCACACTTTTAGCCACCTCCCAGGTCAAGACCTTATGATTACTCTCACCAGTAGGTAGCAACATGGTCATATTCATTACAGTCGAATTCTCAAATGCTATTACCAGGTCAAGCACGCTCACACCCCTAGTATTTTTAATTACATGCTGTCTCAGATAGTTATCCCTTAATAATTGAATAAAATCCATTTCCTTCCTCACATGTGTCCTCTCTTCCTTGCAATCAATGTTACCATAGTTGAAATTCCCCATAATAATTACCCTCCTTCCACTCATTTCATCAATATGTTTATGCATACTATCTCCACCATCTATTCCATCACCTGGTCTATAACAACACCCAACTGCATATTTTGTTCTGCCGGTCTCAATCTCACACAAAATAGCCTCAAATGAGCTCTCTTCACTGTCCTGCGATACAACTTCAATTCTTCTTGGCTGCAGTTCATCAGCTTCATCAATAACACCCTTCCCCCCATTTTATTCTTTGTCCCTCCAAAACAAACTATAACCTACACATTTTATCCCACTAACTATACCATCTTCGGTCAGCCATGTTTCACTAATGTCAATAACCTGTGGCCAGGAAAAGCCAATCAAGGCCAAAAATTCTCCCTTCTTGTTCCTAATACTCCTGGAATTGGATATACATGAAATGCAATGGTCCCTTTGTCCCATCCCTATCTTGATGCGCTATTCTAACTATCACATTCCGAATTTTTGTCCTTAGTGCTGGCTCGGGTACATTATATACATTCTTACACTCAACTGTCTCACTGATGTCCGCATATCCACTCCCCCCCCCCCTCCTTGGTAGTTCTAGTTTTCCTGATTCTGCACATCCATTTTCACTTCATTCAGCTATACGTTTTCCAGTCTCCGCACATCAAATCCATTCAAATGCAGGCCATCCATCTTGTATAAATCCTTTTGCCCATCAAACTCATTCCACATGTCCACGAATTCCACAGCACACCGTCTGCATAACCTGTGCATAATGTCATTTGAGATTATGGCCCTCCTAAATTCCTCTCTGTCATACCATGGCAACACACTCTTTATTCTAACTCTGTCACTCTTTTCTTTCGCTACCTTTAACAATACTTTCAAGTCCTCTCTCATAATAAATTTATCCCCTTCCAATTTATTCGTACCCGCCACAACTATCAATTCTTTCACCCTCCATTTTTGCACTCTAATACTCTCACTGACATCCTTAAATTTCGCACACCCGGTAAGTATGATTTTTGTTAAATTCCCATCTATCACTACTCTTAATAACGATTCACCATGCAACACTCTTTCCTTCATTTCAGAAACTCTCCCACTCTTACGCTTATTTTTCCTTTCAAACACTTGTTTATTTACGTTAGCCGAATGATTCTGGAAAGTTTTGCTGGTGCTCTAATTGCCGCTGCTCATTTTGTATCACTGCGCGCAACCTAGCGATCTAATTCCCTACAAATAATTCCTCATTTTTTTCATCATTTAAATCATTTTCTCTCTCTCTCTCTCTGTATAGTTGCTTTCACTCTTTCTTTGATCACCGCTCTCATTAACATCTTGTACAACATCACAATTCCCTATCAAGCCACTATTTTCACTCACATTCTGGCTTTCTTCAACCATAACTATCTCGCAACCTGACACATACTTCAACTCCTCACTTTGCTTACACTTTCTACACATTCTCCCACCACTATCACTTTCAATCCAAACTCCAGCTTCATTCGGGAATGCATACATCCCACACACATCACATTGGACAAACTCTCTCACATTACAGTTTTTGAACAATGGCGTCGTATTTTTGGACGCCATTATATTACGTTGCATTGGCGCCATATTCAGATCTATGAAACGTATCGTTAAATACTCAATTAAATAACGGAATTCAAACCAAAATAACACAGACACAACAAGCTACCAAATTTAGACAATATTACGTTATGATTTAAACCTATATTCTAATTTTCACTCAAAATTATACTTAGCTTTCGTGAGCACTCTGAAAAACACTACCGAACGTGTACCCCTCTCAGTAAGCGATGGCAGTTGCTTGCCGTTTGCTCGGTAACCGGAATCTAAGTTATATCTGACTAAATAGCTATGATTTATATTCATTTTGCTGCTTGTTATTATCGTATAATTATAGTTTTTAATGCCAGCATAAAATAAGAAATCCTTTCAAACTTTCTTCACTTCATATTGTATCACTTTGGAAGATCAATGTCACTATCAATTTTTTTTGCTAATTACGCAATTGGAAGAACGACGGTACATTGCGCCCTTCGATTGGAATAGGCCTAAGTTCGATTCTCGTCGCGACGGGAGGAATCTTTATCTGGTCGATTTCAATCGATGGTGAGTTAGCCGATCTCATACGGAGGTAGCAGGGTTTTTTCTCCCGGAAACTCGGGTTTTTCATCCCGCATACATACAAATCGGCCCTTCAGAACACACGCAATTTACAGACAAAAATTACTAGTTGTGGTGGTGTTGGAGGTGGGCGGTAGATGGCGTTGATTCGTAGTAGAGGTAAGGTGTAGAGACAGTTGAAGATGTCTTCCCGCGATGAGTCTTCGGACTCCTTGGAGGTATCAGGAATAATAATAATAATAATTATTATTATTATTTTAATAGCCAATACATTTTAAAATTCTCCAAGAACTAGATTGAAGATAATTATTTTTGTCAAATAATTATTTTATAAATTCATGAATATCCGAATCTAAAAATGAATACAGCCTCCATGTGTTGAAATTAAGTTTTCTATTTTATTCATTATCTTAGTTCGAAAGTTAGTTATCATACGTAAATCTTGAATCATATCATGCAATGCATAATTTTTATAACGCAATCTGCTGGTTTTTGCATTTCAACTTTCTTAGTTTCCTCCCTAATCACTCACTACAAATCGAAATAAACGGCAGTTATGAAGTCAACTATTATGTACACATTTTCGGCTAATTTCGATATTATAAGGCAGTTTTGAAGTAGTGATATTTTCCCAACAGTTTATCTTTTGAAACATGTAGGTGCATGTGTCAAAATGAAATTTTATTTCCAAAATTTTCATAACAGAATTAATTCGCCTTTAATGGCTAACTCCCCCTTCCCAAAATTATCACCCCCCCCTCCCACGCACACAAATACTGCTAGATAACATGTGTGCACTTTCTTTTTCTTTGCATTCGTTATTTTTCCAAAGTAATTGTACTGTTGTAGTTTTATGCAAAAGACAAAGGCATAGAATCTCTGATAAAATACCATTGGACATAAATTAAAAAGACTCAATCGGAAACCCCGAATAATGCAGTTTAACACCATTTGTTGTTCATAAAAATAAATTAAAAACAAATAAATAAATAAATCGTTCCAAAAATCGAAATGTGCGACCCATATAAGGAAAGGAAGCAAAATGTCATATTTATTTCAATAAATGTTATTTAAAAAATATAAATATTTGACATTATATTTACAATGCAAACAAACATTTTGATTATTTATTTTCGCACATGTGAAATTCGTTTTTATTTAGGAAGAGACACAATAAGTAAATTATGCAGCAAAAAAGAGTCAATCCAAGAAATACAGTGCACATAACTACAATAAAATTGTTCCAATTCATAAGGGAGGTGATAAGAGTAAGACTTTGAATTTTAGACCAGTCTGTGTGTCTGGAGTTGTGGTCAAGGTATTAGGGAAGTTAGTTAGGAATAAGATTCAGAATTGGGTTGACAACAGAAAAATAATCTTTGGCGGCCAGCATGGATTTAATAAAGGAAGATCGTGCTTTAGCAACCTGCTTCCTTTTTATAATAAAGTGACAAATGCGTTGGATAAGGGTGTTGCATATACAGTGGTATATTTAGATTTTGCAAAGGCATATGATAAATTGCCACATGACTAACCGGTAATTAAATTGGAACGGATGGGGATGAACAGTATATTGGTTCGCTGGTTGGAGATTGGCTGTCTGATAGGTATCAGCGAGTTGTCTATGGAGGAGCGATATCCCAGAAGAGGAAAGTTACTAGTGGTGTACCTCAAGAGTCTGTTTTGGATCCATTGCTGCTTAATTTATATGTAAATGATAATTGGAGAGGTCTGAATGGTGATGTGTAGTTGTTTGCAGATGATGCAAAGTTGGGGAGAGCTATCAGGAGTAGTGTGGATGCTGTAGCTTTGCAAGAGGACTTGAATACACTGGCTGAATGGGTAAATAAGTGGGGATGTCAATTCAATGTTTCAAAGTGTAAGGTTTTGAAATTTGGGAAGCAGAGGTAGGATGTAAAGTATTTCCAAGATATTTCCACGAATTGTGGAAATATCTTGGAAGAGGTAGAGGAAATGAGAGATCTGGGAGTGATTGTAGACAAGGACCTAAAATTTCGGGGACATGTTACTAAAATAGTGAAGACAACACAGCAGATAATGGGAAGGATGCAGAGGACATTGACTTGTAGAAGTAAGGATGTTATGGTTCCTTTGTATAAGGCTTTGATCAAGCCACATATGGATTACTGTGCACAGATCTGGTCACCTGGTTTTCAAAAAGATGAAATTGCGTTGAAAAAGTTCTGAGGCAATTGATTATATTTCTGGTCTCTGGAATGTAGGGTATGAAGACAGATTGACAAAATGCAATTTGCAGAAATTGGTGGGTAGAAGGAGGGGGGGGATATGATTAAGACATATAAGCTGTTAAGAGGTTATTACCGGATTAATGTCGGGGAGGTTTTGCACAGAATGGGTGCGGATAGCAGGAGAACAAGAGGTCATTCATGGAAGCTGTATAAGGAGGGTGTGAGCAAGGGAGTGATGAGCAGGTTTTTTGCATGGAGAGTGGTGAGTGATTGGAATGCTTTGCCTGAGAGTGTGGTGTGTGCAGAGACAGTGAATATATTTAAGGCACAGTATGATAAACTGTGTGTATAACAGTGAACGTCCCATGATGAGTCTTTGACTCCATGGAGGTTTGTATAATAATAATAATAATAATCCGTTAATGGCAGGGGGGAGTGTAATTACATTTTAACAGATAGAATGATGAAGTTTCATCAGCATTCTGCCTTTTTATTAGGTCAAAGGGATTTTGAGTATATTTGCGAACAGATATATTCAGCATAACAACCCAGTTTTGTTGTAAAAAGTGCCACATTTGAAGAAATATTAGCAGCATAATAATAAAATAGCAAAATTCATAATGCTTCAGAATAACTTGATAATTTTGATAATACCAAAACAAGATGAGACACATCTGTAGAAATCTATTATTATTATTATTATTATTATTATTATTATTATTATTATTATTATTATTATTATTAGAGTCCTCTTAATTATGAACTCTATAAAGATATACTTAATAAATTTGTATTTTTGTGTTCTTAAATAAATAAACTAGTTTCATTTTTCACAGATGGTTTTTGCTGGACTACATGGACTTTTAGACTATTGTTCTTATCAATATAATAAAAACTCGATTGTAGCTTAAATATTGCAAAGACCATTACATCGATTTTTTACTTAGGTCAAGTCCGATAAGAATGTTGTAAAATATAACTTTGTTTGTCTTTGCATATTTTTTATTAGATATTTTTGTAAATAGCCCTTTGGAAATTAACTGTATATACTTCTTTAATAAGAATATGTTAGAGTGTTAAAAACAAAGGCAATGTTTTTTGCTGGAGCTGTATGTAATAGATCTACATGGCGGCATTAGAAAGGTTGTTTATTAAATTTTGTGCGTATGAGAAAGGCTTACAAGCTTTGCACGTAAACACCTCCGAATTCAGTCAGAAAGGTTCAAACAACTTTCCAATGGTCGGCAACTTACAATCAAAAGAAGGCACAGAAGAGAACAAAGAACAGGCCGAACTTGAAACTTAATATTAAAGAATCATGCCGAATTCTTCAGGGGTTACAAACTTTGTGCGAGGTCTCAGAGAAGGCATAATAAAAGGGGACAGAGCCAAGCATATAGGGCTTCCCTGATCCAAAAGTCGCTAGAGAGAGAGAGAGAGAGAGAGCCCCCCGTTTCCAGACATTGCCAGCCAGAGAGGAGCTTCCCAGTTCCAATCTTAAGAGAAGGCTTCGAGTTGCCAAAAGGAGATGTTCCAATCGCCAGAGAAAAGCTTTCAGGCCAGAGAGGACTCCTGGTTGACAGTTGGTGGCAATTCGAGTTAGTAGAGGCAGAAGAAAAAGGAGGCAGTCATCCAGGCATTTTTGGTTAGCCCAAGCAGAGGAGAAAAGGCGAGACAAATTACTCGAGGCACCTTTGCTCGGAAGTTTTTCTTTTCGCCGTGGGAGAACAATTTTTTGCTGGAGCTGTATGAGTACTGCAGGGCGAAGTTCACAGTCCGCTATTTTCCCGATGACATATTTCTGAAGCCAGATTTCCTGAAGGAAGCTCAAGATCTGAGATGAGAGAATTGCCTTAGAACTTTTTGTGCAAGACCTTTGACTGAATGTGCGATACAGAGCTTTTGTAAGTTATATACCTTTGTACAGTTCCTCTTATAATGTGTTTTAGTTGGACAATTAACATTTAGATTACCAGTAACAACAAGTGTGTTAAGAGAATCTATTGACATATTTGAAGTTGATATACAGTTTGTAAAAGTAACTTAATAGAGAGTTAGTTAACCTCTTTGCAAGTATACTAGAAGTTTAATAAGTGGAAATTGTAAACAGAGTAAATAAGTTTTTGAGTTAAAGAAAGTTTTTTCGATCATTTTGAAACACGTTTCAGAAACAACAGAGGTTTTTTGTGTGCTGCTGCTATTTGTATTAATTAGTTGGCTAAGAGCAGTTTCTATATCACAGAGTATTTGAATTTCAAGTTTATTATTATTCATAAATGAAATTGATTTTTCAGTTCATTTTTTTGTGGATCAAGATTCTAGTCATTTTAGGGTAAAATGTCGAGTAAAAAAGTGAATGTTAGCGAGCATAGCAAGTTATCATTACTAATTATTGCCTCTACGTTTTAACTAAAGCTGGAATTATTATGCGTATTACTGCAATTTAAAAAAATCAAAGCTGGAGTTTAATAAATCTTGTAATAAATAAATGCTATAATTCCATAAATATGATGATTTTTGCTATAATTTTTATTACTGTAAATTCAAAATTTTTATTTCTAGTGAGAATATCTGAACTTTACAGTTCATGAAGTTCCAATTTTTACCTTGATTACAAGCTTAATTTGATTGCATTTAAATTCTTTTTTATTTATTTTTTTAAAAAAAACTTTTATCCTTATACTAAAATATTACCATACGTTTTAATAATTTTTCGGTATTCAGAATTTTTGTAGCAACTATGATGCTTGTCAACGAAGCTCGTCAAACAAAATCAACGTTCTCAAAATCAATAATCAACACTGCAATTGAAATCTTTCACAGAAAGATTTTAATTACATCTTTCTTTAAATTAATTATGATTCAATTACATGGTATATTTAAAAGTGTAAATAATATATATATTTAGAATTACATTAAAAGATTTTAAGCTATTTAGAAAATTTAATATTAAATATAAAGTATCGTAGAAGTTGCATAATTATTTATAATCCATCGATATATGTTAGTCAATATTTATATAAAATGACTTACAAGGTTGCTAGTTTAATATTACCAAGATTTGTTATTTTTTGAGCTTTAAACGTAATTGTTTATTTTATTTATATGTTTCTTTTGGATTTAATAAATATTTATTTCGCTTTTGAGAGATTATGCACATAATGATGCCAAGAAAATTTGAATCCGGAGCTCGTAAAAGAAAACGACTTAGAGAAAATGAAAAACAGCTATAGTCAAAAGGGAACAATTTTGTCTTTCTTGCGTTCTGAAAATGAATAATTTCGTAGAACTGAAGTTGTACTTCACAGTTCTCGGAATAAAAACGAAACATTGGTATCATTATCAGGAGGAGATAAAAGTGAAAATGAAGAACATCAAAATGATGTGGAAAACATAGAAGGAGAGAAAAAAGTAAATGAAACAAATCAAGAGGATTCTGAAGAAAATTTTCAATCGGAGTCTGTACTTGCCAGTAAGCAAGCTATCTCTTATCCAACCGATATAGCAGTGTGGCCATTTACTATTAATGAACTGTTTATCGAGCATATTTTAATAAATATTCCCCAAAATGTTGGTAAAATCGAAAATTAAAAAAAAAAAAATACACAGAACGCAATAGAATATATGTCAGAAATGTAAATATATCACATTTTTACTGTAAAAAGGCGAATGGAACAAACTATTACTGTTTTGTTTGTAAATTGTTTTCTAAGTCACATAATAGCTTAATGAAGGATTTTAATGACTGGGGAAATATAACACGAACCTTATGTGATCACGAGCATTCTATTGAGCATATACGAGCGATGTGCACATATCGCAAAAGAAAATCAAGTTCTGTAAATAGTCGAATTGATTCTGAATTGATCAAACAAATACAATCTTCAGATTGTATTTGTTTGATCAATTAATAGAATAAGTTAATGAGTAAACTAGGGCTAACATTTAGAGGAAACACAAATGATATTTTTTCTGATTCTTGCGGAAATTATTTATCATGTTTACATTATTTAAGTGAATTTGATGGTTTTTTTAAAACATCATATGAAAATACGCCAACTGTGGTTCTGGCAGATCAAATTATCTTTCTTACCATACTTATGATGAAATGATAGCGTTAATAGCTAAAAAAACAAGAGAAATATTAATATCAGAAATTAAGGAAGCTGCTTATTTTGCAATAATACTCGATTCAACGCCAGGCATTGCCCATAATGACCAACTAGCTATGATATTTAGGAATGTTGCCGCAAATGCTGACATTAGAGAAACATTTATCGGGTTCATCAGAATTACAGAACATAATTCCTTATATTTAGAAGAGGTAGTATTAAAAAAATTTATTAGAAGAATTATCTTTGGATATAAAAATGTGCAGAGGGCAAAGCTATGATAACGCTGCCAATATGAAAGGTATCTATACAGGTTTACGAGCTAGGCTGATAAAACGTAGTCCCTCTGCACGTTATATACCGTGCTCTAGTCATTCCTTAAATTTAATTGGCAACTATGCCGCGGAATCTTGTCCGGAAGCAGTGCAATATTTTTGTCTTTATTCAAAATGTATGTAATTACTTTTCATCTTCAACAAGAAGATGGGGTACACTCAGGGCTGGATTTCGACTTGCTGAGACCCTAAGCTGTACAAAACCCAGAGGTCCCCTACTGTTTTAAATTACATCAGCTGGTCTTTTTGTTTTTTTATTTGAGGCCCCGGCAGATCGCGAGACCCTAAGCTGTAGCTTTTTTAGCTTATACCTAAATCCGGCACTGGGTATACTCCTTAAACATTTAGAAATAAAATCTTTAACAGTTACAAGACTAAGTGAAACGAGGTGGTCCCCAAGAGCTGACGCTATATTGCCTTTGAAACGTGGATATAAACAAATTAAAGACCCATTACTTGAACTACCCATTTTTCCTCATGAAACACCGATTTCTAAATTAGAGAGCTCATCAGTGGCTGAACATTTTGACAAACCAGAAACAGCAATTTTAACAGTTGTGTGGGACAAAATTTTACAACGCATAAATGCTACTAGTAAATTTCTACAAGATCACGATATGGATTTGTTTTTAGCTAATAATTTGTTACACTCTTTAGATGGTTTTATTTTAGATATAAGAAATAATTTTGCTGCTGTAAAGGAAGGAGCGAATTTATTAACAGATGAGACAAAATTTAAAGATGAAAAGGAAAGAGTTAAAAAACGAAAAAAAAATGATTGACGAAGTTTCACAATCTAACAATGAGATTATATTACATGGGAAAGAAAATTTCGCTGAACCCTTTTAATGTCATTTGCGATAAGCTAATTTTGGAAATTAATGAAAGAACAAAAAGCTATATCGACATATTAGATATGGTTAACATTTTTTTGAAGGAAGATATAGATCAAGACAATTACAAAACTAGTATTGATAAAATTTTACAAACTTATGGGACTGATATTGATCCAGAAAAATTTACTGGTGAAGTTAAGCAATTTTTAATAATGATAAAGGAAGAAAATTCTTCAATTAAAAATATGTACAAACTTATAAACGATGGGCTAAGGTCTACTTTTCCGAACGTAGAAACAATATTAAAAATATTTTTGACGATGCCTATTTCAATTGCAAGTGTTGAACGCTCATTTTCAGTGTTGAAACGAATAAAAAATTATTAAGAAGCAACTTGCACCAAAATAAAACAAGTGACCTGTTGTTATTATGCATTGAATCAGATGTAATGGACTCGATCAATTATGATGACATTATAGATATATTCACCAAAGCCAGAAAAAAACTTTTAGTTATTAATTTTTTATTTAAATTTGAACTGATTTATTTTTATACTTTTTTAAAATACAAATATATATGTGTTATTAAAATGAGTTATTATGGAAATGTCGACTTTTATTTTCAATAAACTAAAAAAATGCTTATTTTTGAGGGCCTCATAATGATGTTGCGCCTCGGGCTTCCAAAGTATAAATGCGGCCCTGTATATGCAGGTCAGGGTCGGAGAATCGATTTCGTCCAGACGCAGGGTCTTTGCAGGAGTACCTCAGGGTTCTCTTCTCGCCCCTCTCATGTTCTCAATGTACATAGCAGATATCCCTCTGAACCCGAGAACAACATTCACTGCATTATATGCAGATACTGCATTAATGGCAAGATCTCTGAGCCCAAAACTGGCAACTAGAAGATTTCAAACCAGTATACATATTAGAGAGAGATGGCTGGTGGATCCAAGTTAACCCACAGAAGAGTTTAGCCATACTGTTTACAAGGAAGAAAATCCACAATTTGGAGGACATTCATCTATTGGGAGTTAAGATTCCGTGGCAGAACGAAGTCAAATATCTCGGAGTGATCCTGGATAGAAAACTTCTATTCAGCAATCATATAAGACACATTACCTCAAAGACATCCAAGGTCATAACCCAACTCTACTCTGTAATCAACAGACAAAGCAAATTGGATACACAAACAAAATTAACAATTTACAAGATGGTGATTCGGCTGGTCATCACTTATGCGTCCCCCGCATGAGCCACACCGCAAATACAAATATTCTAAAACTACAGAGATTACAGAATAAGTACCTGAGAATGATTCTGGCTGCCCCTTGGTTTATCAGAAACACCCAGATCCATAGAGAAGTTCAACATTCCTTGCATCTCTTCCCTTCTTCTAGATCTAGCAGTGAAGTTCTTTACCAACTCTAGCAACCACCCAAACCCGTTGATCAAGGAAGCTTAGGAATATAATGAAGCGGAAAGCTACAAATATAAAAGGCCAAAATATATCTTAAGTACAGCTGAACACAACTAATTTCACTGCCCTCACTGGGCGAGCATATAGCTCATAAACACTCCATTCAAAGTTTTTCATTTCAGACAAAGGGGAATACGAAAAGCAATTTTGTTTCACCCATCTAGCCAGAAATGTTATTGTTATTGTTGACGAATTTGATAGAATACAGCAGACAGCTGCTGCCATCTGATGTGCTTATTAATAACTAGTTTATCATTTGACATTAAATACAGAATGTGTGTTCTATGGATTTCCTGCGTTGCAGTGTTTCCTGCAGTTTCTCTTTATTAAATAAAATTGCGACACTCGAAAATCATGTTCCATAATTTAGATAGATATATGTCATTCTTTACTTCCAACCTTCAAGCAAACGATGGATTTTTATATAATCCCTAATTAAGTGTATGCGCATGAATATGCTACAGTGTCTATTATCAACCTACGTTTTGGATATATTTGACAGTAAGTCAAGTCTAGTGATATGGCAAACCATATTGAATATTTCTTATAAGTAGGTGTTTCGTGTCCACAAGTTATTATAATTTGTGACCATGACGTGGGATTAGGGTTAGTAAAAATGAGGTGTTTAATTTATTACAATTAGTTAATTGTTTAAGAAATGAAAAAATTATGCAGTGTGAAGTGATATGATGAAGTGTGATCAGCATTTTTGTTTGGAATTGTTAAAGCTTCTTATCCTCTTCCTATGGGAGAGCGAAACACTGAAATTGGAGCTGTTAAAATTAAAAAAAATAAATAAATGTATCCACGTGCACCTCAATTTTGATTTTGTTATTGATATACAGTGCATGGGCGGACCAGTCAAAAAGTGTGTGTGTGGTGGGGGGGTTAACAGTTGTTAATTCTGATTTCTTAGGCGAGCTGTTTTGGCATCACATTTATAAATATTTAAAAAAAAAATCCTTTTGTAGCTTGTTTTTGAGAAATAGAAGAATGCAAGATGGCTTTGTAAGCCGTTTATTTATTTATTACAGTAATTGATCTATACTGATACTAAAGTACGTTATTCGTTTGATATGCTAATTTTTGAATTCGAGAGGAAACATTAACCGCCACGCTTTGTCAAAGATTCTTTCGTCATTTGCGTCCTGAGGTGGTATCGTGAACAGTGATGTACCAAGAATGGAATGAGCGGTACATTGTGCCTGCTCAAAATGATGAAGGTCGAGTACGGAGGTGGTTGTTTGAGACAGCAAATACTGAGTATGAATTAACAACATATATGTAGAAAGGCCTCAGACCTGAAATTACTTCAGGCGCAAACTTTGCTTACGTACTTGAGGAAAAAAGGATTAAAATCAAGTTTATAAAATTTCTCTCTCTCTCTCTCTATATATATATATATATATATATAAATTTATTATTAACATTTGACCTCTATGAGATTCATTGTGGTAGGTGCACACCAAATCAATGTCTGCTTTCGCAACACATTCAGGCGATGCATTCTGCTTACCAATCACTTTCCATGCAGAGAACCTGCTCACCATTCTTATACAATTTCCAGGGATGGCCTCTTGTTCTACCCCCCCCCTCTCCCATTCTATGAAAAATTTCTTCCATAATAGCCTGGTAACAACCCCTGACTATATACTACCAATCATATCCCTCTTCTTCCTCCTCCTGTTCATGAGGCTTTGCAATTTACATTCTTTCAATATGTCTTCATACCCCTCATGCAGTCATGACTATGCTCAATCTGGCCTTTCTGACCATGTATTGGATACAACCCATAGGCTCTCCTGGAAGAAAACCACCATGCTCCACCACAGTAAATTTAAAATGGAAAGACTTTTTAGAATCTGCAGCGGCACTCAGAAATCAACCTAACTTAAATAAAGATGAATGCATAAAACTAACAGAAATATGGGAAACAATAATTGTCAGAGGTCTCACTTTACGTTTTGTAGACAAATGCCCATAGAGGGTGCACCACCTAGATAGGACTTTAGAGTCACTGTGTTTCATTTAGGATTTGTTATCTTTGTGCATGTGTGTTACAAGTGTTATTTGTAATCTCTGAAGATGTCTGAGATGAAATATTGAAGCATTAAAATTAATTTTTAAATCTTTTCCTAGTGCTGTAAATATTCCATTAAATCTCCAACATGAAGACAACTCCAGATATACAGATCGGCCTGCAATTTGTTGCATTAGCCTTATCACCAACCTTATCACAACCATTAGCCTTATCACAAAGGCAAAATTGTGAAGTGACACAATTTTGCCTTTCCTCCACTCCTTTGGGACCTGTGCTGTTGCAAGACTCTTGTTAAATAGGTAAACTAAGGCTGATGCTAACTCCTTGGCACATTCCCTTAAGACACATGATATGTCATCAAGTCCTGTTGCCTCTTTGATGTAATGACATAAAGCTTACTTTACTCCTCACCTACCTCTTGCTTGCTCATCATTAAGTCTTCTCTCATTTTATTATCTACACTTGAGTTCTGATTTCACACTGAGGATGAAACATTCTGATGAACTGCCCACTGAACACCTTGACTGTCCTCTGCAGCATTCCACATATTGAAAAAAAAAAACCTCACCAGGTTTTTTTTTTATTTTTTTACCTGATTTGCTAATTTTTGCTCATACTGCACTTTTGCTTTCCTTACCAACTGAGTTACTCTCCATGCAACTAATTATTACCATTATTCATCTTGTGCTGCCTCCCAAGTGCCTTCTTCTAGATTTCATGCTTAATTCCCTCGTTCATCCATTTTATGCCTACTTGATTCAGCCTTTTGACCTTCAGAATATATTCACACATTGATGCTGTTGTGTATTTCTTTGTCAGTTCCCAAGCAGCATTTATATCCTTACTGCTCAACTCCTCATTCCATGCTATAGCTCCAAGCTGTCTCCTAAGATTGTCATAATCACCATAACCCATGCGATCACTTCCGTGATCGTATAGGTTATCGCTATCTCTTCATTCCAGTCTATCACTCTCACCAGCCGGAGGGATGTGTGAAATCTCACTCACAGTTACATCCTCTGATGAAATGATTGGATCTAAAACTCTCGATCCTCGCATGCCTCCTTTACATACTGCCTGAGATAGTCGTCTATGAAGAACTCGAGAAATTCATTTTCCTTATTTCCAAATGCTATCTCTTCATTTCAATCTATACTACCATCATTAAAATCACCTTCTGCTTGTTCACTAACTAAAGTTGCTTATATATTACTTCATCACCATCCTCGACATTATCTGGCCTATAACAACATCCAACTAAATATTTTTTCTTGTCAACCTCCACCTCACACTAGACCCAGACTGCCTCAAAACCATTGCCACTATTTCTCTCTTTCATGTCTACCTTTTTGTGGGCATAATTCCCTTGCTATCATCAGTCATCAGTAGCCCCCCCCCCCCTTCGTGTCCTTTCTATCCTCGCACAAAACACTACTCTTCCATTTCTATTCCCTCTAGGATATCATCTTCATTCAACCATGATTCACTTATTCCAACAATTTTGGCATGAACAAACTTAGTCAGTATCATTTCCTTTATTTCTGATGCTCCTGGCATTTGTAAATAAACACAGCAGTTCACTTTTAGGTCTATAACCAGTCCTACCTGAGCCACTTGTTGGTTGGTTGTGATTTTCCCACCACACCTGTCCTTGCCCAGTCACCTTTATTGCTGATTACCAGATATATCTGCTGAGTATCGATTACTCCATTCCGATCTATTCCATATCTATATTGATCATCCTCATTCATACATTCACTACTACTCCCATCATCAAGCTTTATATATATATATATATAAATCTTAGAATACAACCGTTTCACTGTTTGAAACAGTTATACTTTATAAGTTTTAAAACTTCACAGTCAGTTTACATTTTGCTGAACATTGTTTCTAATCTATTGTTAAAGTTATATTTTACATATGACATGGCCTATTATTTTTCTAAAGAAACATGTCTAAAGTTGACCTGGTATATTAATAAAAACCTTCCTTAAGTCATTCTTTCATATAGCTTATTTTAAATAGCTTGAATTTCTTGTTTGCATCTTGATGAATTGCACCTATACATCAAAAAACAGTTGATTTACTACTTTGTATCTTGACATAAGAAATGAGTAATGATAGCAAAGTGATTCCACAATGCATCACAGTTAATGTAAATGGAATTTACACATTTTCATTTGTTTATTTTAATATTATATACTTAAATTATTAAATATCTCAGATATGAACTGTAGACTAAAATATACAAACATTATTCAAGAAAAAATGAAAGAGTTTGAGAACAGGAACAAAACCTTGGAGATTCATTGGCAAGTCCTGAAGAAAACACTGATTGATTCAGCCAGAAAGGAATGTGGTGAGGTTGTCTGTAAGGGTAGAGAAATCAGAACTCCATGGTGGACACAGGAAGTTAAAGAGGCAGTGAAGGAAAAGAAGAAAGCATATCAAAAGTTCCTGGCAAATAAGTCTGCTTGTGCTCTTAGAGAATACAGAGGCAAATGTAAGAAAGCTAAACAAAAGTCATGGGATAACTTTGGTAAGAACATAGAAAATAATATCAAGAATGTTATTCAAGAAGATATTCTGGAGGTTGTTGAAGAAGCTCAGAAATGGAGGAAAGAGTGTTGTGAAAAGAATTAGAGATGACAAAGATGACATGAAAACTGGAGAAAAAGATATCCTTGAAGTATGGAGAGTATTTACTTCGAAAAATTGCTAAATGAAACAAGCAGTGATAGCACAGTGGTAAAAAACACTCAACAGGCATACAGTCAGGAATACATATCCATACTTGAAGTAGAAAAAGCCATCAAAGGCTTGAAATGTGGAAAAGCAGCTGAAGTAGATGATATTAGACCAGAAATGCTGAAGTATGGAGGTATAAAAGTCTTACAGTGGTTGCACTGCATTGTTCAGAAGACCTGGACAGTGGGATGAATTCCCGATGACTGGAGTAGAGCTCTCATGGTACCGATATATAAAAACGGAAATAAAACTGAATGTGAGACAGAGGTATTTCTCTTCTGAATGTCCCTGATAAGATTTATTTAATCAAGTATACTTGAGGAACGGTTCAAAAGGATTGTGGAAGAAAAGCTTGGTGAAGAACAAACTGGATTTAGGCCAAATAGTGAAAATCAGGATCAGATTTTCACTTTATGACAAATAGTTGAGAAATCATGGCAATATAACAAAGATCTGTATTTAAGTTTTGTATATCTTTAGTATATTGGCATATGACAAGGTGCCAAGAGTTATATGGTGTCAATGAGGCATTATATCAAGCAATACATAGTCTTTATTTGAGTTATAAGTCAGCAGTTAGAATTAAAGGAAGTACAGGATGATGGTTTATTGTTAAATCTGGTGTCAGACAAGGATGTACATCATCTCCTCTGTTATTCATTATCTATAATGATCACATTATGAAGGAAAGTGGTATTAAATGATATCAAAATTGGAGATGTTAATCTCAGCTCTTTGCTTTATGCAGATGATGTTGTAACAATTTAATGACTTTTTATATTTTGTTTAATTATATACTTTATTCAGTATCTCTTCTTTACTTACTTACTTTGACTTATTTAACTCTTATCTTAACTTCTTGTCTTATTTAACTTGACTTAATAGTCGTAACTCCGAGTTGTAATCGTTGCTTGAAATAGTCTTACCACCTTTTAATCCTTTAGTCTGCAATTTTTTTACTTCCCCTCCTTTCAAAAGGTCCTAACTATGTTACTTCCACATGTGTGTAGTTCATCATCATCAACTTCCTGATATATACCCTCAAGGGATGTACAGGATATGATAGTACTACATGAAAAATTTACATCATTACTAACTTCCTATCTACAATTTTCTTCCAAATCAGTATGTTACTTGTCAAGACTCCAACATCATCAGATCTTATGTTTCTATCGTCTATGGCACTTTGTGCCATATCAATCCACCTATATCTTGGTCTTCCTCTGGGTTGTTTTCCTGCCAACCTGGCAGAGAACACGTTTTGCTAATCTTTCCTCGTCCATTCTGTTCAAGTGACAATATCACCTGAAATTAGCTCTGCTAACACATTCCTGGATGCTGACAGTGTCAAGTTCTTTCCTAATATCCTCATTTTTAATATGATATTGCCATTGATGCCATCTGTTCACACCTCTAATCTCTTTCAGGACTCTCATATCTGCGGTCTCTAGTCTTTGGTCAAGTGTTTTACTTCTGACCCAGCTCTCAAATCCGTAAGTTAAAACTGGTTTGAACACTGTCTTGTATACAGCTAATTTAGTGTTCAGATTAATTTCTCTCTTATTCCATATGAATTTATTCAATTGACTTCCTACCATACCAGCTTTGTTGATTCTGTTGTCTATTTCCATATTTAATTTACCATCTTCAGTAAAAATCATGCCTCAGTAGCTGAAATGTTTTACTTGTTCCACAGGTTCCCCGTTCACAACACAATTGACATTTTCAACAATTCTACTTATTTTTATTGTCTTTGTCTTTTTAATGCTGACCTTCCTACCATATCTATTACAACAGCTATTCAATTTAGTCAGAGAATCTTGCAGACTTGTAGCGGATTTATTTAGAAGTATAACATCTAAAGCAAAGAGCTGACATTAACATCTCCAATTCTGATATCATGTTTAATATACCACTTTCCTTCATGATGTGATCCATATAGATAATGAATAACAGAGGGGATAATGTACATCCTTGTCTCACACCAGATTTAACATTAAACCATCTTCCTGTACTTCCTTCAATTATAACAGCCGACTTACAACTCAAATACAGACTAAGTATTGCTTTATATAATACCCCATTGACACCATATAACTGTAGCATATTGAATAGCTTCTCTCTTGGCACCTTGTCATATGCCTTTTCCAGATCAACAAAACTTAAATACAGATCTTTGTTATATTCCCATGCTTTCTCAATTATTTGTCATAAAGTGAAGATCTGATCCTGACAGCCTCTATTTGGCCTGAATCAAGCTTGTTCTTCACCAAGCTTTTCTTCCACAACTCTTCTCAACTGTTTCTCAAGTATGCTTGCATAGATCTTGCCAGGAACACTCGGTAGGGAAATACCTCTGTAATTCTCACATTCAGTTTTATTTCCCTTTTTATATATGGGTACTATTAGAGCTCTACTCCAATCATCGGGAATTCGTCCCTATGTCCAGGCTTTCTGAACTGCAAGACTTTTATACCACCATCCTTCAGCATTTCTGGTCGAATATCATCTACTCCTGCTGCCTTTCCACATTTCAACCCTTTTGATGGCTTTTTCTACTTCAAGTATGGATATGTATTCCTGACTGTATGCCTGTTGAGTGTTTTTTACCACTGTGCTATCACTGCTTGTTTCATTTAGCAATTTTTCGAAGTAATTACTCCATACTTCAAGGATATCTTTTTCTCCTGTTTTCATGTAACCTTTATCATCTCTAACTCCTTTTACAGCACTCTTTCCTCCATTTCTAACCTTCTTCAACAACCTCCAGAACATCTTACCACCTTCTTCATATTTATTTTCTGTGTGTGTAGTTTAGATTTAGAAATCGCCTCTGGCTGGAGCAAATTTTTTTGCCTAACTAGAACTTTCTGGAACAGGCCGACGGCGCTGTTACATATAGTTCACCCACCGATTAGAGGTCCCTCGACACGTCTGCGCATGTCAGAAAAAGGAGAATCCATTCCGATAATAGGGTAATCAATCTGGCTTCTGGGATGTGTTTGTTTATTATTACAGGTTGGAAAATTTAACTTTTCTTTTATGAACATTGTAATTTTTAAAGTGTAACTATTTTGCTTGTGTAACAGTTGGAAAAATATACATAGAGTATTAACAAAATTAAAAAAGGTATAGCATAAAACAAAAATTTAACTATGTTTATTTTTAAGAAAGTTTTCTATAAAATAAAAATAATTATAATGAAAAACAGAAATTTTTTCAAGTGAAATTAGATATTCTAAACTTACAGTTCAGAGAACTGAGACACTTTAATGTCCTAAACTGATTAATTATTTATGATTTGTTGTTGCAAAAAAAGGTTGGAAAAAAATACCATTATCAAATCCTTTTAATCTTCATAGTCATCTGAATCGGTGTCTGAATCGCCATCACTTTCACTTAAACTGATCACCAAAGGTTCGCATAATTCTTCGATAATTCCGTCACTGTCCCAATACATATTTTCCAATGAGGTGACATGAAAGATATTTTTCCCAGAACAGGCGATTGAATTATAAGACTGAAAGTATTACAATTCATTCGTCTGTTCTGAATGCTTAAAAAGTTTCGACATATCAATATCTCCCGTTACGTTGCAATGGCGAATGAAACTTTTCACTTCTGCCCAAACATACTCAATAGCCTTAATATCGCAATGATATGGTGGTAGCCTCAAAGCTAGAAATCCACGCTCTTTGAGCATCGTGTCTAATTTAAATAGTTTAGTTGTGGGCGAGTTTCTTTTGACCAAATTAAGCAATTCAATTTTTTGCATATCTGGGGAATGAGAAATGTTATTTGCAGAGAGCCAATCCATAAGAACTTGCTTCTTATTAGACCAATTTGAAACTTTGTTTAATCGAATAGAGTGATATGAAGTGTTATCAATTATAACAACAGCATTTTTAGGAAGGTTTGGAATCAGATTTTCTTCTTCCCACTTTTCGAAGATTGTAGAATTCATTTGCCTATGGTAATTGGCTTTGTATAGTAAGTTTGAATTTGGTAAAAAAAAAACCATTTCTCCACCCACTCACAAAATTATTATGTGCCGCAAGGCATTTCCGGTTTGTAGCACTCCACATTCTTTAGACTGCCAACATTTTCCATAAGTTAAATTACTATCAATCCAAGTTTCATCTAGATGCAATCTGTCTTTTCTCCTCCCTGAAACATCTTATTGCTCTCAAATACTGCGTTCTAGATAAAACAATGTTACTTCACTCCATGATAAGATTCATTTTATTCTGGGACTTTTTAAAACAAAATCCGATTCATGAAGTATTTTCCTTAAAGTTTCTCTTTTCCAAGGAAAATGAATTTTTTCTTTAAGCACAGGAATCAATTTCGGAACAGTTGGCACTCTTTTCTCGACCACGTAAAATTTGTGAATAGTTCTTCTTATAATGTCTACATCAAAATCATTCAAAGCTGTGGTTTCGATGGTTTTCTTTACTCTGTCGCTTTTTTTTTTAGGAGATTTAAATTTTGGCTTACCTTTACCTTTTGATTCCCTACAAATTCTTTTAACAGTCGGCCCTGATACGCCCACAATTGCACTTGCACGTTTTATGACTTGAGAAAGTTAGACAAGGAGACGATTCTTTTTCACAGAATGGCAGCACATTATTCAGTATTCTTTTGCAAGAGCTACTGAAACTACAGTCAACAAGTTCTGTTGTTAAACAACAACAGAGCTTATTGACTGTACTGGATCCATCATACAAATTAATAATAAAAAAATAATGCAAAAAACCGACAACAAAAAGCAAGTTAGTACTAGTACAGCGACAGACAAGAAAGCACGTGATTTCGCATGTTGGCGACCAATTCGTACATCCTTCATTTCTTTCTCCCCTTCGGCATGAATCGACTATTCTTGGCAAAATGCCAAGGAGAGATCTACAAACGGTGGGTGAACTATATCTCCTGTCATTGTCGAAACATTGCTAGCAGGATATATTTCCCCATCCTTGGAATTGCTGGATATAGGAACCTTCTTCGATGCGACACTGGAACAAGTCAGGAACCGTGAGACACCAGAACAGAGCGAGCCAAAAAAGAACCAAAAAAAAAACCCGGAGCAGAGCGCCTGCCCCCTTTTTATTCTTCCTGGATGGCTTTGGAACTTCTTTATATCGAGTTCCCGGATGTTCTACCAGTGATACCTATCCCCCTATGAAAATCGCTGAGTCATGGTGGGAAAACCCCATAACTTGCTGACCTTTGCACCTGGCGATAGCCTCAGGTCTACATTCTAATTCTGTCTGGGCTATCTCTTTGTTTGTACAATATTGGCAGTCAAATTTAGCAATTCATACTAACAATTTTACAGATTACATATCTGTAAAAACAGATGGGCAATGAATTTTGCTAAATTAAATAATCTAGTATTTCTTATTGACTTTCTTTCTCGAGTAAAATCGGTATATAAGAATTTTATACAAAATTTTTTCTATATACAAGATTTTGCAATGTTATACAATCTGCTAGAAATGCAAGAAGATTCCCTGACTAAATTGAATAACCATTGTAATAGATATGGTATGAAGGTCAGCACTTACAAAACAAAGACGATGAAAATATGAACTGCCTAGTGAACAGAGAACCTATAGAACAAGTAAAACATTTCAGTTACTTAGGCATGATTTTTAGTGAAGATGGTAAATTAAATATGGAAATAGACAACAGAATCAACAAAGCTATATGGTAGGAAGTCAATTGAATAAATTTATATGGAATAAGAGAGAAATTAGTCAAAACGCTAAATTAGCTGTATACAAGACAGTGTTCAAACCAATTTCAACTTATGGATCTGATAGCTGGGTCAGAAGTAAAACACTTGACCAAAGACTAGAGACTGCAGATATGAGAGTCCTAACAAGGACATTAGGAAAGAACTTGACATTGTCTGCATCCAGGAATGTGTTAGCAGAGCTAATCTCAGGTGCTATGGTCACTTAAACAGAATGGGAGAATAAAAGATTAGCAAAACTGGTGTTCTCTGCTAGGTTGGCAGGAAAGAGACCTAACTGACCACATCCAATAGCAGTCCATTCCAATCACACACACCACTATGAGAGAAAAATCTAGCTCTCATCCCTTCTTTATGGCATTCATTCTCAACTTCTAAGGATGTCCTCGTCCTTTTCCCACCCTACATAAAATGAAAAATTCCATCTATTGATATTCTGTTTGATCCTTTGTAGAAGTTTCTGAATTATAGCACCCCTCTTTCTCCTGTTTGCTAGTGTCTGCAGTCTACAAATTCTTAATTTTTCTTCATAATCCATATTCCGCAATCCTGATATCATTTTTAACACTCTCATTTGTGCTCTCCAATGTATCAGAATCGCCACAGAAATCAGGCCTGTACACATCAAGGCTTTGCTAAAGAGGCAAAATAACTTCCTTATCTTTACATGTCAAGGTTTGTTTCAGCATTGCAATTATCCTCTTTACAAGACCTTCTCACCAATTGGAGGTAGAATAATTACATCTTTAACTGATCGATATAAAATAAATAACGGAAAAAAACTCTCGTAGAAATATTATTTAATAGTATAATTTTCGCCTGTGTGTCACAGGCATCTTCAGTACAATTAAGCTCAAAATTAAACACTAACTGACAATTCCAAAAAGCGCCACCTAAGTAGCTGGTGTAAGATAACTAAAAAGGTCAATAACTTTCCTAAAAAAAAAAAAAAAAAAAAAAAAAAAAAAAATTAATACAATAAAAAGTTAGGAAAGATTAGCTGATTTGTAAAGTACTATCTCCCATAAAGGGGATAGACGTAAGCCATCGGATCTGTTTAAGTTAGGAGAATGAAGTAGAGTTTCACATGTTTCTTTATAAAGGCGTTCCATGAGAAACTGACTTTTGTGAAGAACTCTTGTCTTTCTCCAATGAACTCTGTGTCTAGTGAAGATGGCATGTTCTGCAAGTCCAGACTTTTCAGGTTTAAAGTATTCAATATAAGATTGGTGTTCTTCTAGCCGAATGGAGGCAGATCTTCCCGTTTGTCCGAAATAAGATAATCCACAAGAGCACGGTATCTGGTAGACACCTGGATGATTAAGATGTGGAAACTTGTCCTTAGGAGAAGTGAGAAAGGTGGAGATTTTTCTAAACGGTCGAAAGGCAACAAAAATATTCAGTGGTTTTAAAACTTTTGCTATACGTTCACTGATGCCTTGTACATAAGGGACAGTAATGCGCGTTATTTCCTCTGTGTTTGAAGAGGGAGACATATTAAATCTACTCAAAGTTCTTTTAATGAAGCAATTCTTATAACCATTAGATAAGAATTATAAGAATTGCTTCATTAAAAGAACTTTGAGTAGATTTAATATGTCTCCCTCTTCAAACAGAGGAAATAACGCGCATTACTGTCCCTTATGTACAAGGCATCAGTGAACGTATAGCAAAAGTTTTAAAACCACTGAATATTTTTGTTGCCTTTCGACCGTTTAGAAAAATCTCCACCTTTCTCACTTCTCCTAAGGACAAGTTTCCACATCTTAATCATCCAGGTGTCTACCAGATACCGTGCTCTTGTGGATTATCTTATTTCGGACAAACGGGAAGATCTGCCTCCATTCGGCTAGAAGAACACCAATCTTATATTGAATACTTTAAACCTGAAAAGTCTGGACTTGCAGAACATGCCATCTTCACTAGACACAGAGTTCATTGGAGAAAGACAAGAGTTCTTCACAAAAGTCAGTTTCTCATGGAACGCCTTTATAAAGAAACATGTGAAACTCTACTTCATTCTCCTAACTTAAACAGATCCGATGGCTTATGTCTATCCCCTTTATGGGAGATAGTACTTTACAAATCAGCTAATCTTTCCTAACTTTTTATTGTATTAATTTTTTTTTTTTTTTTTTTTTTTTTTTTTTAAGGAAAGTTATTGACCTTTTTAGTTATCTTACACCAGCTACTTAGGTGGCGCTTTTTGGAATTGTCAGTTAGTGTTTAATTTTGAGCTTAATTGTACTGAAGATGCCTGTGACACACAGGCGAAAATTATACTATTAAATAATATTTCTACGTGAGTTTTTTTCCGTTATTTATTTTATATCGATATGTCTACTCACGGTTTACCTCTTTTAAAACTTATCTTTAACTGATATCCTCTCTGACACTATAATCAGATCTAACACTTTTTTGTTGCAAGTTCCTGCTGTTACATGCTGCTTGGGAAAATTGTCTCATAACAGCTCAGTAAATTCAGTTTCATTCTTATGAGATTTCACTGATTTCCAGTCAAGGTTTGGATAATTAAAGTCTGCCATTATGATTATTACTCATTTTGCACTCATCATCTTTATTTGGTAATGCATGTTTTGCATTAGCAACTGATCCACTGAGTCTGTAACATCCCACTATGTATTTGATCATGTTAAACTCCACCTCACATTAGATGGCTTCAAACTCACTCCCCCCCCCACCCATGGAAAATTGTTACTAATATATAGATCTATAGTTGCTAGTATATAGATCTATATAGTTGTAGGTCTTAACTCTAACTGGATTCAAATCATCCAATATTAGCAGCCCCCCCCCCTCCTTCCTCTGTTATCCTATCTTTCCTTCCTAAAAATACTATACCCTTTGCAGTCAATACCAGTTAGTATGTCTGCTGCTGGCAGCCAGGTCTTATCATTGCTTACAATCTGAGGTTGCAATGTATTCAGCAAGGCAAAAAACTATTCCTTTGTTTCTTATATTCCTAGTATTTGTGTACAGACGTAAGTTACCTGTATGATTTTTGTATACTCCTCTCTGTAGAGTGCATGACACAATTGGACAACATGCAGATCTCTAACAGATAAGCTTAGGTGTTGACTGTTATTCATGACTTAATTTTCACGGTATTAACAATACCACACAGTTTTATCAAAGAGATGTTTTATTAATATTAGCAGTTAATAAAACATCTCTTTATTAACAACGTGAAAAGTAAGTCATGCAGATCTCTGTTCTTATTCTTACTTAAATAGACATCCTTGCACATGCTTGATAAGTCTGAACTAGATGAATACAAAATTGTTTTCTCCTTGTTGAAAGTTTATTTTTCACTTGGTCAGACTATAATAAATTTAGTTTAATCCTTTATCCAAGTGTGTGCAAACAAAGTTTGCGCCTTAAAGTATCTTCAGGACTGGGGTAAAGTGGTACAACACCGGGCAACTCCTTGCAAAGGTGGAGCAAGCTATCAACACTCCTATCTCAGTATCTCCCATAATGCAAAACACATCTCTTTGCGGATATGTATAATGTTATGCATTAAGGGAAGGGCCGCTACTCAGTGGGTAGTGGCCCTTCCCTTAATGCATAACATTAATTTTTATTATGAACATTAATGTTGCTCCACCTTTGCAAGGAGTTGCCCGGTGTTGTACTACTTTACCCCAGTTCTGAAGATACTTTCAGGCACAAACTTTGTTTGCACACACTTGGATAAATTTATTATTGTTTTCTCATCATTATTCCCATCATTAACACACTTACATAACATTGTTGCTGTTACATACAGATTTTCATTAATTTCAATTATTATAATTAATATAGTAGCTGACATGATTTCCAACCACTTCATGGTCATTCAACATCTATCTTGTGCTACAGGTCAGTCATCTTTTCTAACTTGTCACTAGAATGGCAGACTAGCAGCTATTAGCATTGTTGATTAGTTTCAAATCCATCAAATGGTGGCTTGTATTTTGAACTGATAGTACTTGGATATCATTTACTATACCAGTAATTAATTATTCATAATTATCAGTAGTTTAACAGTGTAAAATTTGTTTGCAGACTTAATATACTGATGGAGAATATCCCATCATAATGCCAAATCAGAAAGAAGAAAGTCATCATAAATCTCATTCCGAAGAAGTAAACATTTCAACATATGACAGCTTCTATGCATTCTATGTTTTCAATTTGAACAAGTAAGAATTATATATATATAATGAAAGTTCTTAGTGTAACTAGAATAAATTAAATTTATTAATTTACAAAACATAATACTAGAGGCTTTCTTCAGGCCAATGTTAGTTTGTGTTAACAGAAGCAACATTATTTCTTATATTTTTGTTTTATATTTATTTTTGTCTTGCTAAAGGGTATCAGCCAGAAACCAATTTAATATGCTGTAGGATTTTTGTCAATCCATACATTTATATCTACATTAGTACAGTGGATGGAATAAAGTTCAAAATGAAAGAAGTTGCTTGATAAAATCAGATATAAAATGAATAAAAAAATAAATCTGCAAATACCCCAAAGGAAGGTAGGCAGATTTTTAACTGCAGGAGTATAACAGACAACACCCATTATCTCATGATTTGAAACCCTAATTCATATTATCATCTGAAATGGTGCAAGTTTTATAGTAAATTTTTCTGAGTTACACAGTTGAAATCCAAGTTCCTAGGAGAAAAAGTCTATTTGCTCACATCAAAAATCAACTAATTTGTGAACCAGTTAAAAATAAGGTTGCTCTGGTCAGTGACCAAAATTGAACTTATAGTGATGTAGTATTATGCAATCAAAACTTTGCCACAAGGCTACAGATCTCATTAGACTTGAAAATTAGATTATACTTGTTTGGAAACACATGAAGGAGGCTGTTCCAGTGAACAATAATTGAGAAGAATTAATGAAAATAACAAACTTGTTTTTTTTTGTGGGTTTGGAGTTGAATGAACGAGGCTAGTTACAGCACATGTTTTTACAGATTTAGAGAAGGGTGTAGAAAACTACTGATGTCAGTTTTAACCACTTAAACAGCCACACAGATAAAATATATCTAAAATATTAGCTTTGCATCAATGTTATTTCTGTAGTATTCACAGGTTATATTAACACAATGGATGCTTCACATCCATATAATTATTGATGTGTATACACGTCAAGGCCGGTACATTGGTTAATGAACAGCATCTGTGGATTTCCACAAAATGGCTGTAGAAAATAAGTAAAGTGGAAACTAACATTTGTATAAAAGAAGATGGAATAAATTCAACAAGAGATAGATTTTAATCAATACTGCGTTCTTTTGCTCTGAGTTAGTATAGAAATTTGAGGAAATGATTAAAGGGGGAAAATCTAAAATTTACATAAAATTTATGGTAAAAGAAGGGAGAAGATTGAAGAAAAATGAAAGAGTGAGAACAGGAACCAAACCTTGGAGATTCAGTGGCAAGCCTTGAATAAAATCCTGATTGATTCAGCCAGAGAGGCATGTGGCGAGGTTGTCTGCAAGAATAGAAAAATCAGAACTCCATGGTGAACATAGGAAGTTAAAGAGGCAGTGAAGGAAAAGAAGAAAGCATATCAAAAGTTCCTGGTAAATAAGTCTGCCTGTGCTCTTAGAGAATACAGAGACAAATGTAAGAAAGCTAAACACTGTGTAAAACTTTATGTTGGAGGTTTAATGGATTTTTTACAACACTCAAAAAGAATTAAAATAGAATTTAATACTTCCTATATTTCGTCCTAGTCACTAGGACATCTATGGGGATTACAAAAACAATTAATGTAACATGCACACAAAACTTAAAATACTAAGCCCAACCACGTGGGTGACACTAAAGTCCTATCTAGGTGGAGCGCCCTCTAAGGGTGGTCGTAGGTGGCCTGGAATGTAAGGTGGGACCTCTGGTGATGAGTGTTTCCCAAATCTTCGGAAGCTTAATGCAACCGTATTTATTTAGATTTGGTTGGTTTCTGAGAGCTACTGCTGCTTCTAAGAAAAGTCTCTTTTTCTTGAATTTGCTGTGGTGGAGCATAGTGGTTTTCTTCCATGATACTCTGTGGGTGGTGTCCAACACATGGTCAGCCAAGCCTGAATGGCCATAGTTGTATTTAACGATGTACGACTTGTGTTCCTCCAGGCAGATGGATGCTGATCTGCCTGTCTGTCCAAAGTATGCAAGCTTACAGGAACAGGGTACTTTGTAAACTCCAGGCAGAGAGAGAGAGGAGGGAGCTGATCTTTCGTAGACTGGATAAGGGTAGCAAGTTTGCGGTAGGGCTTATATGCAGTGTGTAGGTTATACTTTTTTAGTATCTTGGCTTTTTTCCGAAATGCCATGGATGTAGGGTATGGTGATGGCATTTTTAAAATCTTGTTGACGAGAGGGACGGGGAATGGGGGAGGAATTGATTATTTTTTTGATACTGTGTTCGCTGTAGCCATTGGAGAGGAAAGTTCTGTGTATGTGGTTAAGCTCAGTAGTGAGGGCAGTTCCACTGGAACAAGATTGTGGGCTCTCTTGGTAAGGGTTTTAGTGATGCCATATTGTTGCGAGGGGTGGTGGTGGGAGAGTTTGTGAATGTATCTGCCTGTGTGTGTGGATTTTCTGTATACAGTGAAGGCAAGTGTATCATTAGGCAGGCGTGTGACTAAGGTGTCTTCTTCTTTGAGTGCCATCTCCTATCGGAGGTCGGCGACCACCTTGGCAAATTTTGAGCGATTCTCAGCTATTCTGAGCACTCTCTCAGAGTTCATACCAGTCCACTGTCTGATATCTGCCAGCCAAGATTTTCTTCGTCTTCCTTGTCCTCTTCTTCCATTTATCTTCCCTTTTATAATCAATTGAAGTATCTTATATTTTTCATTACGAAGTAGGTGACCAAGATATGCAGTTTTCCTTCTTTTTATGGTATCTAAAAGTTCACGTGATTTCCCCATTTGTTTCAGTACTTCCTGATTGGACATTTTTGTTGTCCATGGGATTTTTAACATTCGTCTGTATAACCACATCTCAAAGGCTTCAAGTCTTTTTATTGATGTTGTCTTCAAGGTCCAAGTTTCTGCCATACAGCAGTACAGACCATACATAGCATTTAACCATGCGTGCTCTAAGTTTAAACTGCGGTTACACAGTGTTGATTTCATCAAGAGAAAATTTTTTTTTGCCATTTCAATTCTAACTTTTATTTCCATTTCTGGATTGCAATCTTCATTTAACCAGCATCCGAGATATTTAAACTTTGCCACTCTTTCTGTTTGTTTCCTATTTAAAGAAAGTGCTATATTAAGAATTGGTTTCTTACTTATGACCATGAATTTAGTTTTGGTGATATTTATTTTTAATCCCATTTATTAGCTCCAAAAGATTTTGAAGATCCTGAATATTGTCAGCCAGAAGAGCTGTATCATCGGCATATCGGATGTTACTGATGATTTCACCATTTACATTAATCCCTTCCTTTCTTCCTTCCAAGACTTTTTGAAATATGGCTTCTGAGTAGATCTTAAAAAGAAGAGGTGACAGCACACATCCTTGCCTTACTCCTCGTTTGATGTTAATGGAGTCTGTAATAATGTCATCAACTTGAACAGATGCCTTTTGGTTCCAATATAAGTTTTCAATGATCCTGATGTCTTTACCATCTAATCCAATTCTTTTTAATAGTACAATCATTTTAGCATGTTGGACTTGGTCAAATGCTTTCTCGAAGTCGATGAAGCAAACGAATATTACCTTGTTTTGGTCAATACATTTTTGAAATAAGATCTGAGAACAGAAAAGGGCCTCTCTTGTTCCCAAGCCATTTCTAAAGCCGAATTAGGTATCACTGATTGTGTCTTCACATTTTCTGTATATTCCTTTTTGAATTATTTTCAGAAACATTTTGAGAACGTGACTCATTAGGCTGATCATTCTATAGTCATTACAAGTTTTCGCATTTACTTTTTTAGGTAGCATGATGAAGGTCGACTGTAACCAGTCTTGAGGGATTATGCCTGTATCGTAGATCTTATTAAATAGCTTTACTAATATGTTAATGTTGTCACCTTCTAATAACTTTACTATTTCTGCCAGTATTCTATCTGGTCCTAGGGCTTTACCATTTTTAGCTGAGTTCAATGCACATTCTACCTCTGATTTTAGAATGCATGGACCTTCCATATGTTCATAAGTATTTTCTGGGTTCTGTCTGTCATCAGTAAAGAGTTCTTCTATATATTTCACCCATTCTTGTATTTTGTCATCCTTTTTGGATATAATTTCTCCCTTTTTGTTTCGAAGGATACAGAATTGTTTTTTCTTATATATACCTGAGGTCTCTCTCATCTTTTTTGTAGATTAAAATTGTCATGTTTTTCCTGTAGAATTTCTATTTCTTTACATTTTTCATTCATCCAGATTTCTTTTGCTTTTTTGATCTTGTGTTTAATAATTTTCTGAACCTCTATATATTTTGTTGGATTATGATTTTTATATGATTTGCGTTGATCCATGAGAGAAAGAATTTCATCAGTCATCCAATCTTTCTTTTTTACTGCTTTATTAGGACATAAGGTATTGGTACATTTCTCTATGAAGACAGATTTCAATTTGTCCCACGATTCATCAACCCTCATTAACATAAGTGCTAGCTCTTGATTCAGATCTTGACTCAATTTGCTTCTTATCTCTGTGTTTTTTAATTTTCCCAAATCAAACCTTTTTTGCTGATGTTTCTTAAGCATAGCTTTCAGTCTAAGTTGTAACTCTGCCACCAGTAGGTTATGATCAGAAGCAATATCTGCACTAGGATAGGTTTTTGTACTCTTTATAGAACTTCGAAATCGTTGATTAATTAGTAAGTAATCAATTTGGTTTCTGACTATATTCCCATTATTATCCTGTGGTGATCGCCAAGTGTACAATCTTCGAGGTGGTAGCTTAAACCATGTGTTTGTGATTATTAGCTCCTCTTCCGGCAGAATTGAAAAAGACGGTCACCTCTCTCATTTCTTGTGCTCAGTCCATGTTCGGCAACTACATCTCCACTTCTACCTTTCCCAACTTTAGCATTGAAATCACCCATGACTATGTTAATATCATGCTTTTTTGTATTTTTCATTAGTTCTTTTAATTGATCATAAAATTCTTCAATCTCGGTATCACTCTTGTCAGCAGTAGGGGCATAGACTTGTATAAGATTAACATCTAGTCATTGTCCTTTCAGTTTTAATAACATCATCCTATCTGAGTAAGGGATGAAGCTCAACAGTGACTTATTCATCTCTTTGTTTATTATTATTCCAACTCCGTTTTGATGGTTGTTTTCACAACTTCCAGAGTGATGCATTGTCATGTCATTGACTTGAGTTTTGCCTGATCCTGGCCACCTAACTTCACTCATTCCTAAAATTCCAATTTCAAGTCTTTTCATTTCTTGGATAGCATTTCTTAGCTTACCTGCTTCATACAAGGTTCTGACATTCCAGGTTCCTAGTTTTACTGAGCGCACCATGTTGAGCCCGGGGATTCTTCGCACCCCTGTCCCATTTAAGGGACGCCGGTAACTCGGGGCCATTTGTATAGATTTGCTCGCCATGGTGGTTAGTCTGGAAAGAGAATAGAGCAGTAGTTTCTCCATTTGCTTTCTGCTCTGCAGTATTACAGACATACACAATAAACTGTATTGCCATCTGCAATTTTCTAATCACAAGCTTTACCGTCATCATGAGACTTCAACCTTGTGTCAGTACTGACAAAGCTGCTTCCCTTTGCCAGAGGATTGAATCCTTTATTTTTCCTTGTAACCCTAGGTAGGGGCCCTAAGCGGGTACTGACAGCCAGAGCCAGCTGAGCCCGGGTTGTTTATATAGGTCTGCTCCTCTGAAGATTCTTCCGCACATTTCACTGTTGGGATACAAATCCTCTTCTACTGATTTGTCCGTTGTTCTTCACAGTGGTCCATTAGCATCATTGTAGGAAGTGTACCCTATGGAAGGTCCCAGGGAGCACGACGTGGACGGTGTCTAGGAAGGGTAAACAATTGTTCTTTTCCTTTTCCATAGTAAACTGGATTCTTGGATGTAGGCTATTGAGATGACTGAGGAAGGAGTCTAACGTGTCTGGGCCATGAGATGGGCCATCATCTGGTGTCTGACAAGTATGTACATTATCCCCTCTGTTATTCATTATCTATATGGATACATCATGAAGGAAAGTGGTATTAAACCTGATATCAAAATTGGAGATGCTAATGTCAGCTCTTTGCTTTATGTGGATGATGTTATTCTTCTAAATAAATCTGCTACAAGTCTGCAAGATTCCCTGACTAAATTGAGTAGCTGTTGTAATAGATATGGTATGAAGGTCAGTAATAACAAGACAAAGACAATAAAAATAGGAACATTTAAAGTGTCAACTGCATTATGAATGGAGAAACTCTGAAATAAGTAAAACATTTCAACTTCTTAGGCACGGATTTTAATGAAGATGGTAAATTAAATATGGAAATGGACAACAGAATCAACAAAGCTGGTATGGTAGGAAGTCAATTGAATAAATTCATATGGAATAAGAGAGAAATTAGTCGGAACACTAAATTAGCTGTATACAAGACAGTGTTCAAACCAGTTTTAACTTATGGATCTGACAGCTGGGTCAGAAGTAAAACACTTGACCAAAGACTAGAGACCACAGATATGAGAGTACTGAGAAAGATTAGGGGCGAACAGATGGCATCAATGGCAATATCATATTAAAAACGAGGATATTAGGAAAGAACTCGATATTGTCAGCATCCAGGAATGCATTAGCACAGCTAATCTCAGCTGGTATGGTCACTTAAACATAATGGGCAAGGAAAGATTAGCAAAACAAGTGTTCTCTGCCAGGCTGGCAGTAAAAAGACCCAGAGGAAGACCAAGATATAGGTAGATTGATATGGTAAAAAGTGCCTTAGACGATAGAAATATAAGATCTGATAGTGTTGGAGTCTTGACAAGTAACATACTGATTTAGAGTAAAATTGTAGATAGGAAGTTAGTAATGATGTAAATTTTTCATGCAGTACTATCATATCCTGTACACAATGATGTAAATCTAAAAGTACTGCATGAAAAATTTACATAATGATGTAAATTTTTCATGCAGTACTATCATATCCTGTACACCCCTTGAGGGTACATAGCAGGAATTTGATGATGATGAAAGGGAAAAGAAATATAATTACGTGTTTCGATAAATTAGGGAATGAAGCAAAAAATCACAATAACTTAGGGGGAAATTGAGAAATGCCTATGAAAGTCAGGTACGTTATGTAAAAAAAAAAAGGGACACTTAGTTTGGATGAATGGCACTGTCAGCATGGTATATGTGAATAAACCATGGTATAAAAACAGGTATTTTGGAGTGGTTTTCCATTTTGTGTCTGGAGTCAGAAGAAGACATTTTGTGATAACAAAATTGTTGGATATGGCAGAAAGACATCATTTAATCAATAAATTGAGATGGGAAGCCATCATAAGACTAGAAGACAGTCAAAGTCAGGTGGAGGTTCATGGACTGTGGAATCAATTCCAATAGTCACAAACTGCATCTTAGAGATGCCGTGAAAGAAGGTAATGGGGTACAACTGTTGGTGACCGATATCTCCGATTATCTGCTCACCAAAAGAAGAGTGCTACCCCCAAATCAGCTACAATCTGACCTTGATTTGGCTACAGGAATGTTGGTATCTTCTTCAACTATGCACAGAAGACTTCACTAAAGTAGTCTACATGCTGAGCAACCAGTAGTCTGTGCACTCCTATCCCTCCCCACACCACAGGAGCAAATGTTTGAAATAGGCCAGGCTTCACATCAACTGGACCAAAGACCAGTGGGGGTTGGTATTGTTTACAGATGAGTCCTGGAGCTGTTGAGTTTTCTTTTTTTCTGTTTCTTGAATGAAACTCTGAAATCTCTGAAAACTAGGTAAGCAGCTGGCCTGGATGACATCTATCCAGAATTCATAAAGAACTGTGGTCCAAATATCATTAAATGGTTGACTAATATGTCTAGAATGTCATTATACATATTAGTCGATCATTTCAGGCATCTGTATTAGTCAATCATTTCGGGCATCTGTATTAGTCAATCATTTCGCCCTTTCCATTATGCATTGCATCTATAATGCAATGCATAATGGGAAGGGCCATTTTGTATATAATGTGTATAATCTAAGGTGGGAAAATGTAACAAAAGTGGTAAAGTGAGGTCCCCACAGACCCACCCAAATAATGTAGTGTATTATAGAAATCCATATCTTTTTAATCAATATTAGATTATGTATTGTTTAAACGTCCTGTAATTTTATAGAATAAAAACGCAGATCCACAAAATTAAACTTTTATTACCCAAAAATACTTAACTAATTAAACATCTTAATTTTTACTTTTAGCATCATCTATAAGTTGACGTAACCTCTGTTCTTCCTGCTCATAACTTATCTGGTAAAAAAAAAAGATATTATTCGCAAAATACCCTCTAAATATTTACAAAAACGTATTTGCTTATAGTTGGTATATAAAAATATAGAAGACACAGCAATGACGATAATATTTTAATAGAATATACATGGATAAAAAAGTAAATAATATAATCATACTTTTGGTAAGGTGGGGTCTGGGTGGACCCTAGCACACTTTATACCTCTGCATAATAAAATTGCGCGCAACAGCCTGTCGTCGAGGTTATGGGAAGGGAAGCTATACTGAGGCATGACACATTGCCACGCATTGCTAAAAAGTAGTCAATTTAAAATCTTTGGGGTCTGTGACACCTCACTTTACTAACGGCTGATTAAGAGATAAAAAATGATAGCTATTTTAAAACCTGAGAAAGATCTGTCTCTTGCTGAAAGCTAGAGACAGATCTTTCTCAGGTTTCAAAGCTAGAGGCAGATGCTTTGTTATGCATCTGCCTAAAACTCTTTGAAAGATTGCTGTACGATAGGATTTCTCCAATCATCCACAATAAGATGCCCATATAACAGGCTGAATTTAGGCCCATCAAAAGTTATTGTGATCAGGTGTGTTGGCCTTGGTCACCTCTATTGAAAATGGTTTTGATAAATGCCTAAGGATAATTTCTGTTTTTGTTGATCTTTCAGAAGTTTATGACACTAGCAAGAGGATTTAATCCTGAAATTCCTAGAGGCCATACCTTCTCTCAAAATTCTAATCTTGTAAATAATATGTTGTCAGATAGATGAATTTGGATATATTCCAATGAATATATCCGAATTCATTCCTTAGCATATTGTTATTACAGCAGTAATAACAATATGCTAAGGAATGGTCTTCCAAGGATCTGTGCTTACTCCATTTCTTTTCATTCTCCACATATTTATACAGATTTTCTTCCTTACTTTTCAGAGGAAGGCGATTTAGTTTACTGTAGTGATATTCCCGGACTGATAAGCAAATTCAACATAAAATACGAAGTCATCGATTGGAGGTTGTTTATCGATTCCTCAAAAAGAAGCCTCAAAGCTGTGCTTCTTCATAATTACAATAAGTATGCTTCAGTACCACTAGCACATTCCGTGCATTTGAAAGAATGATATGAAAATTTAGCTTTCATTCTCAGCAAAATTAAGTACAATGATCATGGATGGACAGTTTGCAGTGATCTTAAAGTCATATCTATGATTTTGGGAGAACAAAGAGGATACCGAATGCCCGTGCTTTTTGTGCCAGTGGGATAGCCAAGATCGAGAGCAACATTGGATCAAGAAGGAATGGCCATAAAGGGTCACATTAGAACCTGGAAGTAAAAATGTGTTACACGAAACTCTGGTTGCATGGGAAAAAATCCTTTTACTCCTGCTTCACATAAAGCTGGGATTGATGAAGCAATTTGTCAAGGCTTTGTTGAAAGAAGGAGAGTGTTAAATGCATCTGCGCAAACTTTCTGGGATTATCTACTGCAAAATTGAAAGAAGGTATTTTTATCTGTCTGGACATCAGGAAACTTATGAAGGATAAACTGTTTGAAGAACAAATGGCAACTGTTGAAAAAGAAGTGTGGAAAGCTTTGAAAGAGGTGGTGACCAAATTTTTAGGAAATCACAAGGACCCCAACTATAAAATGATTGTGGAAGACATGCTACAGAAATTCAAGGAATTGGGATACTCCATGAGCTTAAAAGTGCACTTTCTCAACTCTCATTTAGACTACTTTCCTGAGAATCTGGGAATTGTCACGAAGAGCAAGGAGAGTGATTCCACGAAGACATCAAGGAGATGGGAAAAAGGTATCAGGGCAGGTGGAATGTCAACACGATGGCAGACTATTGCTGGATGTTGCATAGAGATGACCCGGGAAAGATTTCACAGAAAAAGGTCAAAAAGAAGCTTTGAAGGAAAAAGAAAAAGACATCACAATGAAATATAAAGTATGTACTAAAGATTAATCTTTAATTACTTTAATTAAAAATTTTTTTCCCAATACTTTCATGCCAAAAATGTTTACGGAAAATTTTAAATACTGTTATTTTACTTATTATAATGCATTTTAAAGCTATTTTACTGTAATATTGAGATCCATTTTGTGAAAAATCTTTACGTGATAGAGAAAAATGGAAGAGATATTTGAAATCAGCAGTCAAAAATAAATCGGAAACAGTTAATAGTTTCCAGACAACTTTTCATGACTTGAATTTTGCAGGCCTGTGTCATGTATTACTGTAGCCTTTGATCTTGTATATTTGTGTAACCGTGCTGTAATTTTGTTAATATGTACATACCACATTGCTAAACTTAATTTTTATGCATGCATATTGTATAATAATTCCTTTTTGACTATTTATGTATTGCTGTAATAGCATTTGTTGTAATCTTATCTATATGTAGATACTTCATGCCTTGGTTTTGTACATGCTTTTTGTTTGTTAACTTGCACTGTTGATTATTTATGTACTGCTGTAACTATGTACTAGTTTATTTTTTGATTAATTATGTATTGCTGTAGGACACCTTGTATATTTGTGTAACCTTGTTGTAATTTTGTGTATATGTAGATACCACATTGCTAAACTTAATTTTTATGCATGCACATTATATAATAATTCCTTTTTTGACTATTTATGTACTGCTGTAATAACATTTGCTGTAATTTTATCTATATGTAGATACTGCATTCCTTGACTTGGTTTTGTACATGCATTTTGTTTATTCTGCTGTAACTGTATGTTGCTGTGCCCTCTGCAGTAATTCTGTTTATATGTAGATGCTGCATTGTGTAACTTAATTTTTCTAAATGCATATTGTTTTTGATTTTCTTTAACTGTTTATGTATAGCTGTAACCTTTACTATTGCTCAGTATGACCTTTGTTCTTTTTGTTTTAACCAAACCAAACCAAAACCCTATTCACTTAAGTACTGCATTTATTTATACTGTAAAGCTATTTTAATGTCAAATTGAAGACATCTGATTGCAGTGAATTTCACATTTGTTAATTGCTTTAACTCTACTTTTGATATGCTGTGTTTTTGGAAAGAATCTGAAACTGGTATCACTTTGTGCATTGTGTTTCAGAAAAATCTTTGGATAGTTCTTGGGTGAGAATATTAACGTTAATGCAACTCTTTCATCATGGAAAATAATCACAAAGATGAGTTATTGATTAAATTAGATAGTTTTACTTTTAAGATGATTTGCTGTTGCATGTTTTTTATTATTTTTTTAAAATCTAAAATATACTAAATTTATTGTATTATAGGCACCTCCAGACAGCGGTATCCACTGATTGTAGCCAAGATTCTTTAGATAGCAGAGCAAGCAGTCCTGAATTGAGTTCAGACACTGAAGAATGTAGACACTGGTAATTGACTTTGAAAATAATGTCTGTGTGGAAAGATCAGAACCATTACATTAACTGAAAAATTTTGAAAAAACATTATCAAATAAACAAGATGGCCCAAAACTCACAAAATGGTTTAAACATTTAATAACTTTTTTATTTATTAATTATTTTTATTCTTTTTTTTGTTATAAAAATACAGAAACTGGAGATTTTTTCCTATTAGTTATAAAAAATCACATCACGTAAATGATTTCCATTTTTGGCTTCACAAAGACGAGGCACTTTCTATGCCATGTTTCATGACAGCTGTTAATGTGTTCTGGCTGCAGCACCCTAATTTCTGCACAGAAATTCTCCTTCAGTCCTCTTTCATGCACAAAAGTTCTCCTTCATAACTAATAAAAAAAATCTCCAGCTTCTGTATTTCATTATATCAAAAAAGAAGAATAAAAATAATTAATAAATTATAAAGTTATTAAATGTTTAAATCTCTTTGACTTATTTGCCGCCCTATGTGTGTGTGTGTGTGTGTGTGTATATATATATATATATATATATATATATATATCTTTTTTTTTTTTTATCTCCAAAAATGACAAATAAAATTACTATAAGTTATCTTACAGGCATAACAATTTGAATACTGTTTTCCAAAAACTGCTATTGTCCAAAAATTTGACTTGCTCAAGAATGTCATTATTTCCTATGGCACAGATATTTACTCCTATGGATGATATTCTCTTCTCTCCAATGATTAGGCATTTGCCTGTTCCAGCTTCACTGGCCTTTCCATCTTGCTGCTAGTCTTTTTCTTCCCCCCCCCCCCCCAGTCTATATTTATCCACCTCTTCTGATAGCTGATTATCTTTCCATCCTAAATACGTGGTCTTTCCATTTCTTTCTATATACCTTGATCTTTCCTTTATGTTATAAATATCTAGCTCTTTTCTGATGTCTTCATTTCTTATATGGTCCAATTGCATCCTTCAACTGCTCTTAAAAATTTCATTTCTGCAGCTTATAGTTTATTTTCATCTTTCTTTTTAACAATCCATATTTCTGAGTGATATAATAAAGTGGGAGCGGCCATTACTTTATGAAGTTTTAGTTGAGTTTCTCATTTTGTTTTTTTATTCAATGTACTTTTAATTGTTCCACAGATTTTCTGAAATTTCTTTATTTTTTCATCTATATGTTTTAGGTATGTTACTATTCAGCCCAGATAATCAAACTGTGTCATCTGTACTATTATTTTATTTTCTATGGCACAGGTATTTACTCCTATGAATAAAATTATTACAATTTTTGTATGGGGGTGCTTAAGGGTCAAAGCTGTATAACTGAGAGGAGACCAAGGCTTCTGACCTAATGTCCAGTCCTCACCTTTTCATGGTGCACCCTGTTAGGTATCTACCTGGATACTGAACGAATGAGGATGGGCTGGCAATTTGGGATTTAACTCACCAAATTGTATTCTTATTGGCTTAAACCAAAATAAAAAATGATGGTACAACATGACAGAATTTCATGCCGGTTGGGGTGTCGCCTTAAACAAGGCCCCCATTGTTTTCACCATGGAGCCAGAGTGAACAGTGAAAATTCAGCTACTGGAACAAATCCTGAAACACATCCCAACTCAACATCACCAGAGTTCAAGATCAGTACTATCAACATAAGAAGCCTGAATAGCAAAGAAATGGAACTAGCAGAAGAATTGGATAACTACCAGATGGACATAATGGGGGTGACTGAAATAAAAAAGACAAAAACTGGTGAGATCTTTCTAAGCAATAAATGCAAAATGTTATATTCAGGCATTAACAATCAGGGAAAAGAAGGAGTAGCTATAGTATTCAACTCTAGGCTAATCCGAGGCTAATCTTCTTGAATGGCAGGCAATATGAAGTAGTGATTTGGGCAAATATCAGAATGGGGAACTGGACAACGAGACTTATTTCTGCCTATGGTCCCACAGAAGGTTCTACTGAGGTAGAAGTGGAGGAATTTTTTGAGGCCTTAGAGAAAACAACTGATACAACAAAAAAAAGGAAAAGTTTATCCTTGTTGGGGATCTAAATAACAGAGTAGGAAATGATTGTCAGACATACAAAAATATTTTGGGAAAATTTGGAGAAAAGAGCAAAGCTAATAATAATGGCAAATACCTGTTGGATTTCTGCTCAGGACATGGACTGGTTATTACCAACACAATATTTCAACATAAAAATGCGCACAAATTCACATGCAGAGCAGATGCAAGGAATAAGAAAAAGTCTCTTGATAGTGATGTTTTCTCACTGGTGCAGGAGACTTGAGTGTACAGAGGATTTGAAATCAGAAAGTTCTTGAGCAGGATAAAACTGATGTTGAAAAGAAGAACACATAAGAAAATTTTAAAGCAAATAAAAGTTGAGCAGCTCTCAGATGTGAACTGTAGATTAAAATACACAAACATTATTCAAGAAAAAAGAGTTTGAGAACAGGCAACAAACCTTGGAGATTCAGTTGCAAGCCCTGAATAAAACATTGATTGATTCAGCAAGAGGCATGTGGTGAGGTCATCTGCAAGTATAGAAAAATCAGAACTCCACGGTGGATACAGGTCCCAGTACTGAGCCCTGTGGGATTCCATTGCTTCTGCCTCCTTGAAATTGCTCCCACACACACACACACACACACACTCTTTCTCTGATACCTGTCAGATAGCCAATCCTGAATCCTGTCACTACTGACATTTGAACCCATGTGCTGCAATTTAAATATGAGCTTATCATGTGGTATCCTGTCAAATGCCTTTGTAAAACCAAAAAAAGGGCAGAATATGCCTTTCCCTCATCAACCACTCTTGTGTCTTTATTATAAAAGGCAATCATATTACTAAAACAAGAGTTCCCCATAACAAAATATTTTTTTTGTTAAGGGACAATTGTCAAGTTTTGTTTGACAATTTTTTTATCATTTAGTTTTGTAAATTTGATCTTGTTATTTTGTTTTTGTTTATTGGCAACTCATGTAATTTTAATTGAAAATAATTGTTTATGCCATTGCCATCAGTCTTGAAAATGAATGTGGTACTTTGAAATACCGTTCACGTCATTCATACAGAACTGAATGACGTGAACATAAACTCGCACTCTGCAAAATTATCTATTACTTTTGTTTATGATAGACAGATTTTGCATATTTGTGTGAAACATCCAATAAAAAGGTTAAATTTTTATTTCACTTAATTACAAATTTGAGTTAATTTTTTGATTATGGATAGCAATTTATCTTCCCATCCTTTTGTATCCTACCCTTGTCATCATTTCCACATGGGTACCGTTAGAGCTTCATTTTCACAAGTGAAGCTCTGACAGTAACCGAAACACCAACAAAAATACTTATGAACTAGTGAATCTGTTTTTATTTGCTCATTCACTTGCATTTCATATTTATTAAGAAGAATGAGCCATTTAAGTGTTAGCATTACTTTCAAGTCTCCATGGAGTTCGAAGACTGCAAAAGACCAAGCAATTACAGATCATAATAAACATCATACCTTGCCTTGAACACATTCAGTGTTGGAGCATTCACTACCCACTTTGGCGACGTATTCCACTCATTTACCATCTGTGAAGCAAAAAATCTGTTTTTACCTCTTTACTCATATGACCCTTGCAAGAACAAGAGGTCATCCAGGGATGACCTCTTGTTCTTGCATCACCCATTATCCTATGCAGTAATTCTCCTGTATCTCTTTGGGCTCCTCTCACTGGCATATACATCTCAACCATATCACCTCTCCACCTATTCACCATCTCTGAAGACCACATTCCCTCAATCTGTCTTCATACTTGACATTCCAGAGTCCTGAGACATTCTTAGTTATTCACCTCTCCACTTTCTTCAGTGTTTCTCTATCACCAATATAGCCAGATGATCAGATCTGTGCACAGAAATCCATACAAGGCCTAATTAATTATTACCTTATAGAGTGGAACTATCACTTTATCCATACATGTCAGCATTATTTTCTTTATAGCAGTGATTTTTTTTGGATAACCTTTACTTTCTTTTGACCTTCAGTTCCCTGTTCACCAAGATGTCCAGATCCCTTTCTTCCTCCACTTCCTGAAGCAAAGTTCCTCCATTGTGGTAATCCTCATTCCATCTTCTCTGGCCAAAGTGCATAAGTTTACACTTAGTAACATTGAAATGACATCTCCATTCTTTAGCCCAAAGCACCAACCTATTCAAATTCTCTTGTATGAACAACACATCAGAATTATGCAATATTGCTCTTCCTAATTTAGCATCATCAGCAAACTGAACATCTCCTTTCACACTGTGAACTATATCATTGATATATATAAGTTAAAGAGCAGTGGTCCAAGTGATATTTTATCACTTGGACCACAATGTGGCATCCATTTGTCACTTCCTTATTTTTGGGACACTGCATCTCTATACACAATTCACTGACTTCAGTCATGCAGCCTTGAAAAAGCTACCAAATGATTTTCCAACCCCATCCTGCCCAATTTCAATAGTTTATCATTTGGTACACAATCAAATTCTTTAGCAAAATCCAAATATATCACTGTATAAGCGTATCTGCCTTCCAATATGCTAGTCACCCAAACCCATGCTGCTTTCTCGAAAGATGCTCTCATCATTCCAGGTTTGTATTCTGTCTGTAATTAGCCTCTCTAACACCTTTGCCACTACACTTGATATGCACACTGGCCTATAGTTTGACATTACTGACTTGAATTCTCCCTTATGCAGTGGCACTATTTTTTCTTCTTTCCACTCTTCTGGAATTTTTCCTGTTGCCAGACTTATGTTGAACAATCAAGGGTCCTACCAGCTTTTTTTGCACATTCTCTTAATGTACGGGGTGATATCTCGCAGCATCCCACAGCTTTATGGATGTGGGATTGTATGAGATATCACTGCGTATCATCAGGGTTATGTAATATTCTAAACACTTCCCATTCTTAAACTGTCAGTTTTCCTTCCTCCTCCCTCAACACTACACTTAGCCCTCTACATAAAATACACTAACAAAATACTCATTAAATATTTCCACCATATCTTCAGCAGATGTGACTCTTCCATCTCTAGCAACAAAAGGCTGCCTTCCATGTTTGCTGTTTCTTCTATCAGCAACATAACTATGTAATTCTCTAGAGTTTTTTTTTTTTTTTTTGCTTTACTGCTTCAGCCAATCTCTTTTTATAAGCCAGTGTTTCTTTTATTTATTCTGTTTCCTTAATTTATCATGGCCCCCTGCTTTGTAATTCCACCCATCTCTTGTTCCATGAAGCTCGTAGCACTAGCCGCTCCCCACATCAGAATCGCATGATCACTCTCCCCAACTGATGGCATCATGGTGACATCTCTTATTATCACTCTATGAGATGATATTAAATCTAACACTTAAGTCCCATGTGTTGATTCAACTACATGCTGCATAAGATAATTGTTCCTGAGTAGCTCATGGGTTACTCATACATATTTCTTGCTTCCGGTCAATACTTCCATAATTAAAATCACACATTATTATCACCCTCCTGTCACTCACCAGTTTCATCTGTCTGACCATTTCAGAATCATCTTCCTCTGCATTCTCTGGCCTGCAGATGTCTCACTAAATATCTAAAATTTGTACTAACCTCACACCAAATGGTCTCAAAGGCATTATCATTATTGTTTTCAAATTCCACATTGAGAGAACATAACTATTCTGAAATCATCAGTAATACCCCCCCACCTCCTCTTTTATATCTTTTTGAAAAATGCCATAACTATCACATTCTATTTTCGTGAGCACATCATCCTCTTTTAACCATGTCTCACTCACACAAATGATTTGTGGGCTGACTAATGGTATTAAAGCCACAAACTCTGCACCTTTATTCCTAATACTTTGGCATATAAACATAGTAGCTTTCCCCTAGTTCCCTTTTTCTTCCTATAATACCTTATCCCATCATTCCAGTAATTTTGATTTTATTGGTCCCATTGAGGCCATCCCTGCATCTCTATCTTGTCTTCCTTTGTCCTTTATCTCTCACCAGTTTTGGTTTCTTATATGCATGGTTCCACAGTCTAGTTTTTGTTTCCTTGATTGGCTGCATACTCTTCTCCTCTCATCAACAATCTACCTAGCTTCACGCTTCTGCTCTTTCACTCAAATGTAGACCATCTGTAATAAACAGTTCTCTTTTACCTTCAAATAAATACCATACATCCACAAACTCAAGTACTCTCTTCTTGCACATTCTAGCTTTCACACTATTCGTGATGTTGCTATTCTCCTCAGCTCTCTACTATCATATCTTGGTAACACACTTGCAGTTCTCCCTCTCACACTCTTTCTTTCACTTCAGTGTCTCTAGCAAATCACGCACTACCTCATTCACACTTCCTCACAAGTCATTTGTTCCAATCAGCACAGTCAACTCCTCTCCAGTCCACACCCCATATTTTTCACATCTTTGACCGTAGATTCCCCATACAGCACTACGCGCTACTTTCTACCATTCCACTGCAATCATTCATCTCTGACTCATCTGCCCACTTTCCTTCTTACACCTCCAGCTACCAGTCTTTTTTCTAAATGTCCTATCTGACTCTTGCATATGCCTTAATTCATTCCTCAACCTTACCTATTCTTTTCTAATATCCTCACTTGTGTTCATGTCTTTCATGCTATATTCTTTACCATTCCACCATCTTTATCTTCCTCTGTCTTACCACACTCTTCCCTGTCATTTACCACATTTGCACTACATTTACAACTCTTGACTTTTGATACACTCATCACTTATGTCATTCTTGCTGCTATCATTTGTTTCATTCAACAGATTGCTTGTTCACTTTTTCAAAACTTTCTTACTACACATATTCACTGCTCTTTTACAGTATCTCTCTTTGCTGCAGCATTCATTCTTCTCATTGCATTCTCACTACTATCACTTTCAATCACCAGTACATTATGCCCATCAAGTCTGCATTCAAATCACACTTTGCACACTTTAAAAATCCATGATTTATCAACATAATCCAACTAATACATATAGCACATTTCACAATATGACTAAAATCAAAATATAACTCATGTAAAGAGAAAGCTTCTCCAATCTTGCTTTCGATGCCAGTTACTATATCTCACTCTGAATTTAACAATTTTATAAACACACACAAACAAATAAGCCTACACACAATACAAACACTGCAAGTTCACAACTTCCACTACAACTCTTGCACTTATACACACAAATATCCATAATTAATTAGTTAAAAAAAATTATCTGAACCAGGAATCTTCTTTTTACAAATCTCCCAGTGAAGTGCCACCTGGTGTGATGTTACAACATAACAATGATGTTATTACTTTACTTTATCACCTTACTTTTTTTTGTCCCTCTCCCTCACCCCCTCTCAGTGAATGGTTAGAAACCATGCATTAATTATCACTGTTAATGGGTTAAAGGTAATTGATGAACCTTGTTCTAAAGATCAAATATTATACTTTTTTTTTAGGGCTTCAAACACCAGCTGATAATTTCACACTGAGTGATTAAAATCATTTACCAACTTAACACTTTCAATCACACATCCATGTTACAATGGAATTCGAACCCAGCCTTTTGGTAGAAATGTTGCACATTCTGCCATCCATGCCAGTATTAAAGCATTTGAAATTTGTATGTTAACGATTGTTTTCTGCAAAACAGTTTCTCTGCATTTAAACATCTAAAACCTTGGTTATGATCTAATGTGACTCAAGAGAAATTAACTGGCCTATCATTTAACTTGTATAACTTGTAAAGAAGTTTTAAATTTTAAAGTTTAAATTATTTTTAAAATATTTTTAAATTGTTTCTTACAGCTTGTCTCTTATTGCTACTAACCTTGGTGCTGAAATAGAAACAAATGTGCGTTGCTACTTATTGAAAAAGCTGCGGAATAAAATTGATTGGAATACAACAGAAAATTATCACAGTTTTTTGAGCTCTTTTTGGTAAATAAGACTAATTTCTTGTATGGAATACTTAACATTTTTGTTTGGTTAAAAAGTTATATGATTATTAATTTGAGGGCTGATCAAATCTAGGATAAAATATTTTTTGGGGAAACTACTTAGAGTATTGTAGTGACACTAGGATATTTCACATTTCCTGAACCCATTTACTTGGAGGTATGGTGGGGGGGGGGGGAGGAAGATGATTTAATCATAGATAAGTAATCTTCCTTTACCCCCCCCTCCACCTGTCAGCTTTTTTAGTAATTTAAAGTACACACATTTTGTTCCATTATATTGCGAAATGGCTGTAACATGCATGCATCGAGTTCTGCTGATTTGGTAGACAGCCACAGAAAAACAGAGTACTGACTTTGTCTTTTATTCTGGAGCAAAACAAGTGTCATCACCATGCCAAGGAAGGTGAGGCAAGACAATACTGATTGCCCTCTTTTTTTGCAGAAGAGCTGTACACCAGGACTATCTTCCTCAAGGCCAGTGATATCAAGATTGATTAATAATTTTCTAAAATGGTCTTCCAGAACCTGCCTTCTAGACCACAATAATGCACCGTGCATCAACCTAAGTGTCCTGGAAATCTTGGCTAAACACATCATTCTTGCAATTCATCTGTTTACGAACCAGATATTCACAATGTCTTGAAACTGTTTCCCAAGCTGAAAAGTGTCCTGAAAGGGAAACAGTTTCATGACATTGTGAATATGACCGAATACGCAGCTGTAATCAGTTCCTAAATAGAACTACTAGAGAGTCATTAAATAATGGAAGAATCATGGAAATCACTGCAGGTAATCATGAGGACAGCTTTGAAAGAGATAACCAAGTAATTTGGTTGTGCTTAATTACTATTTTCGATATTTTGAATCATCCCTTATATGATAAAAATACTCAGTAGGATGTGTGTGGAACTGAGATGCCCAGTCCCATAAGCATGCTCAGAACCTGCTTCTCCTTTTTCTCATTTATTCCATCCCCATATCAATTGGAGCATCCTCTTACCATAACCTCAAACATCTTCAAGAAAGATCTCAATAGGTTTTTGCTCTCTGAATCCTCACCTGCACCCCACATGTGGTGCTGATGCTATATGTTCTTCTACCTCTCATGTTTAGGATTGATTTTAAAAAAAAAACTACCATAGTCTGGTTCTGTGTTGGACTTCAGCAAAATCCATTCAGACTACAGCCAAATCCTTGCATCTCTGTAGCACAGGCCACCTGTGCTACAGAGTTGCAAGGATCTAGACTTTAGAGTGCAAGGAGCTTTAAGGACTTTTTAAATAAAGATGAGTAATTAATAGATGATATACTGTCTTCAGTTTCCTCATTCTAAGTAATGCAACCAAATTCTCTGTCTAGACCTTCATGTTGGTATAGTTAGTAGCATTGGCACATTATGAGCTTGTTAGTAGCCTTAACTATATATCCCTTAGCCAACTGCATGAAATCATTAGGTTGGAGTAAACCATCCAGAAGTTAATTCACACAGGCAGTTGAGGTTACATCACTCAGAGGATAGGCCATGATCAAATGGTATTTGTCACCACTAGGTGGTAAGTGAATTTCTAAATGAACTCTCAGATCATCAATATATTATAATTGGTTTGAACACTTTCATTCATACTGCTAGCTTGATCTTTTTTTGGAAACAAATTAAAAAACCAATTAGAAATTAATCTGCGATTCATTTCCAGTTGGTATAGTGATGTTGTAAATGATTTTTTTTTTTTTTTTTTTTTCAGTTAATAAATCCTATTTTTCAGTTAATAAATTTAATTTCCACATACGACCTGGTTGGTATTTTATGTTCATTTTCTGCCTGTGCTTGTATAGTAAATCCTCTGCTGTACTGAAGTCATCATATTGAACTTTCTCTCGAGTTGTAGCAACAATTGTGATTTTTGTACATTATAAGTGTATTCCAGTGCATCCTAATTTATTATTATCACTTACTTTGTACATACTGCATGTCAAAATCACAAGTAAAAGTTTGAAATGCAATTGTTCAGTCAATAGACCACTTACAAGATGCTACACAAAAGTTTGGGAATTTGACCATAAAAAAAATTATCCTAACTTCTAGTTTCCACCATCTCCTTTTAAATAGCCCCTTTGAGCCTGTATATAGTGATCCCAGCTTTTTTTCAACAGTTCCCTGGAAGTCCTCAAGTGTGAGCACCTTCTACAATTCTGCCTGGATCTCTTCAATTGTGTCAAAACAATGCTCTTTCAACTACTGGAATTTCATTTTGGGGAACAGGAAAAAGTTGAATGGGGGATGGGGAATGACTGTCATGTTTTTTTGAAAGCCAGGAACTGTCAAACAATGAGTGATGTGTGAGCATGTGTGCTATCATCGTGAAGAACTCAGTTGTTGTTCCATTTGTCTGGATATTTGTGCCAGATGCTCTTCCCTAGCTGCTTCAAAACTTCACAGTAAAACTTGCTATTGACAGTTTTGTGGGGTGGAAGAGAAATTTCTTATGGACAGCACTATAGATGTTAAAAATATGATCAACATTGACTCAGCATTGCTGCAAACTTGACATGCTTTTTTTGTTGTTGTTTTTTTTCTTCATGGTGAATTTGGTGACTTCCACTGCAATGACTGTTGCTTTGTCTCAGAGTCATAACCTCAAACTCATGATTGATCACTGGTCATGAAGTTGGGGTCATCTCTTATTTCATCTTTGAACCCCTTGCAAATAGCAACATGATGTTCTTTCTGGTCGTCGCTCAGCAGTCTTGGCAAAAATTTTGCAACGCTATGTCTCATGTTCATAGAATCCAACAAAATGCAAAAGGATAACCTTACAAAAGTGAGTAAGGCTATCCTTTTGTGATGTTTTCTGGTTTGTGCTCATTGATGGTCATCCAGAACGCTCATCGTCATTGAATTCATTTGTCCTTGAAGCATTTATACCACAAATAAATTTTGCTTTGGTTTATAGCATTATCACCAGATGCTTCCTTAAGCATTCAGTGGATTTCTGCGGCAGTTATTTTTATTTTTTAGGTTAAGCAAAATTTGATGCAGATGCTTTGCTTTTTAAAAATCTGTCATTTTAGTTGGTGAAGAAAATCACTGAATCACTAAAACGCAACGTTACAAAACGCACATTACCCAAGAATACAGGCTGTTGTCGATTCACAAAAGGTACTGCTTCCTCCTGCTACTAGCGGGAATGGGAAAGAATGGGTAGTGCCTCATATTCTATTATGAATGTAGATAGCCAGTTCATTATACAGTCACTTGCTTAGGATATGCAAAAAAAGTAGTAAACACAAAATAGGCAAAGTGTAAGAAGTTACTGCTTTTTCTCTACAATTCTTGTGCCAATCAGCATCTTACTCACTATATAACCTGGTTCTTCACTCAAATTAGAACTTCAGCAGCTGAAACAATCTTTAAACTTCAGAGTATCCTGGCTTTGGATTGGATATGGAAACCATAACTGCAAATTGAATATACAACTTGCTTGAGTTGATATCAATCAGTTGTCATGAACAATCAATTGAGGGTAAAAAGTCAACTATAATATAATTTTTGGAATTTAACTTGGCAGTAGTTCCCCCTCAGTGACAGACTCACCCTTCCACCAAGAGGAACCCTCAGCAGTGGCTCTGCCCAAATGCAGGTTCACCCCACCACTGAACAGAGCTGCTCATATCCGAGAGAAAAGCATCCACTTCAGCAATAAACCTCCATGGAAATCACTTCAGCGAATTTCCCTCTTCAGCACAAAAGTACATCAATGGGAGCCAGACACAGAAGAGATGCCAAGGTTTGAAGTAATGCAGAAATCATATTTCCTATATACAAGTAGTCAAAAATATCATGCCTTATTACTAAAATACTCTGGATTAGAGATAGGTTGAACGTTTTTTCACTTGGTTATACTATAAATTAAAGATGCCAAAAAATTGTATTCTTGGTTTCATCCTTTATCCAAGTGTAAGCAAACAAAGTTAAGAGCCCGGTTGTGAAGTTTCACAGACTTTTTTTTCTTACACTTGGATAAAGGATAAAACCGAGAATATAATTTCTTGGCATTTTTCATTTAAAGAGAATGGCAGAAACAACAGATCAAATGGGGAAATTAAATACAAGAAATGGCAGGAACCAGAACAAAGAAACAGTGGAAAATTATATATTGATGATAGAGCACAAAAGAATTGGCAGGAACCATGTGTAAAGCATCCAAAATGACAACATGAAAAAGTACAGTTGCAGATATTAATGGAGGACATGTAAGAAAGAACTAGAAGAGGAAGAAATCATAAAAATAATAATCCAGAATTAATATTTAAATTTCGAAATGTTATGTTAACTTAATGTCATTTAATGTGCATATATTCAGTTCATTGAATTAAATATGTTCACTCTGGGCCATTAAGATCAAAATAACCTGAAAACTTTACAAACCAGTGTACTTTCTAATTAGTCACCTCTTTCTAACTGGCTACTGTTTGTGAAGTCCAAGGGGGGGGGGGATGTTTGTCTTTGGCACTGACAAAAGAAAAGAGGATTTGCAGATAGAACAAAATGCTACTTGAATATTCAACTGATTTCAGAGATGCCTAAGAAATATGGACAGTATGTTTACTCAGATTGAGCTACTACTTGGAAAGCATCTACGCTGGAATACTTGAAAGAGCCTGAATAGGCTTTGCTCCTAAAATGGGAAGATTCAAATCTCTATAAGTATGATAAAGTATACCATAATTGAATAAAATTTGCACAAAGATACTGCTATACATCTGTACGAAGTTCTGGATTGACATTTAAATTTGAACATTCTTGTCCTTTCCTATATATTTTAATTTGTATTATTATTGTTCTCTTACTATGCAAAATTTGCTTCTTATTGTATAACATATAGTTTAACTGTTGAATTTTGAATTATTTTCAATAGACTGAAATAGATAAATAAACAGGCTTTTTTTATGATTTGTCCACACTTGCAAGAGAATTGAAATAAATTGAAAGAGATGTTTGAATTTCTTGTGAATAATATTTCTGTTGTAAGTGTAACAGATGTTTTATTAATGATGTTTTTCAGCATAAATGACAAGACTACCATTGGCTGCTATTATTGTGTACTATCTAAAACCATGCTCCAGGAACCTTTGCAGCACTCATTTTCAGAATCATTTGATAAACAAACCTTCTTACTTTGTCTTCTTGGTCCATCAGAAATTACTTTTGAATCATATCCTTTTGTGTATGTGGCTGGCATAGTGTTTCATTAAGATGTATATAACAAGAATGATGCTTATTAGAAATTAGTATTATTTTGCTGTCTAAACCAGTTTTATTCATTTCACAAAGTAATATTGCTTTTGGTTTATAATTTCCAGCTTCAAGCTTTATAAATACACATTATTATATTTGGATGGTTTGATGTTAGGAATTCCTAACACAAAAGGTGATGGAACTGTAAAACCTCTACTGCTGTGTTGTGGGAAATAAAAAGAAAAAAAGTTTGCTAATATTGAATTTCAGTTGTTTCCTTTAAGGTTACAACAGTGGTCTGCATTCATTGTGAAGAATTTATGGAGACACATGTTAGAGTAATTACTTTAATTATGAAAATAACACTTGATGTTTCAATCTCTGTATCGAGGTCATCATCAGGAAAACATACATATGCACAGAACACAAGCTATGTGGCACTGCACAAAAGTAAGATAAATCTAAATGTCTTGTTAATCTTTTACCCTTGCCTGACCTCTGGTGAAAAAATATGAAATAAAATAATAATAAATAAATAAAAAACGATATATAAATATAAATTAACAAAATAAAATAAATTTTTGTATACATATAAGTATAATAATATACAGATGATAAAAAAATCTAAATAAATAAAAAATATTTTTAGACCAGAACTACATTAAACACATCTCTATAATCTTCTTATATTAAGGTTTTTTTGTGTTGGGATTCTACCATCATGTTCTGGATGCTATATAGGTTGCAGATGAGTCCTCCAGATTCATAGAATTATTAATCCATCATTCTTGTTTAGATTCAGATGATGTTTCAGCATCTCACAAGCTTCCTTGAACTTTCTTTCAAACCAGGTTTTGGTGCTATATAGGAACTTGGTACCTTTCCAGTTGATTCTGTGACATGTTTGAAATGCATGGTCTGACAGGCCTGTTTTACCATAGCGGAGGAATTTAATGGGGCATTTATGTTTGTCTTTTCTTATTAGGATAGTGCGCCCTGTTTCCCCTATGTAGGGTAAGATTAAAAAATTGTGAGATGTTGAAATATCATCCGAATCTAAACAAGAATGATGGATTAGTAATTCCAAGAATCTGGAGAACCCATCTGCAATCTATATAGTATCCAGGACATGATGGCAGAACCCCAACACAAGATAACCTTAATATAAGAGAACTGTAGAGATGTATTTAATGTAGTTCTGCTGTAAAACTGTTTTTATTTATTTAGATTTTTTTTATCATCTGTATATTATTATATGTATAAAAATTTATTTTATTTTGTTAATTTATATTTATATATGTTTTATTTATTATTGTTGTTATTATTTCATTTTTTTTTTTTTTCACCAGAGGTCAGGCAAGAGTAAAAGATTAATAAAACATTTAGATTTATCTTATTTTTGTGTAGTGTAGTGTAGTGTCATGTAGCTTGTGTTGTCCTGTGCATTTGTATATTTTCCTGATGACCTCTATACAGAGGTCAAAACATTGAGTGTTTTCATAATTATAAATAAAGTAATTACTTCAACATGTGTGTTTTTATCTCCATAAATCCTTCACAGTGAAAATTGAATTTCAATGTTTGTAGATTGTAAGTTGAAGATGAATCATTGGTTAACCTAATTACATATAATCCTTACTTGCCATATCTAGGCTCTCCAACCAGCAGGATGTGGTTTCTAATCCTAGCATGGTATAGAAGTCTGTGAATGTCTTTAGGTAGTCGATGATTTTCATCATCCGGTCTGAAACTAGCATTCTGCTTATTGAATGCCAATAAGTAAAGTAAATAGATTTACAACCTTTTGTGACTGGAATTATAAAATAAAATAAAAAATATATACATCATCACCAAAATGTAGTATATGCAGTTATTTTGAAAATATAGTGTTCTGATTAAATTAATTTTTCTTTTTAGACAGTTGTGCACTTTCTCCTACATTTTTTTTATTTATGACTTTTAATTATTAAGTAAAAAAGATTCCATAAATATTAGTTTCTGAAATATTTTTCTTAATCAGATTGAATATTTTCATTTGAAATAGAGAAATTTTGCTACAGTTTGCTGCCATTGTTGACTTCAGAAGTAAGTATTTGTTTTCATTTTATAGAGAAACATTATTTACTTTCAGGGGTCACTTAAGGATTAAAACCAGATAAAGAGGAGACCTCCACCTAGTTATTTGGCTCTGCATAGCCTTTAAGGATTGCAGAGAACCGACGGGGACTTCTGATTTAATGTACAATCCTCACCTTCAGGTGGTGTGCCCTCTCAGTAGACCTAAGAGGCCACACCACATGTAATTGCAAACCTAATTGTAAACCTATTACTGAATCAACAGTAACAGGTTTACAATTTGGCACTTAAGCTAACTATATTCTATAGTGCCTTAAATCTTTTTTATTACTATTACAATTCTATTATATGACACCTCCAAGGAGTCCAAAGACTCGTCGAGGGAGGACACCTTCTCTACAATTCTCCATCTCACCACTTCATCAACAACACCGAATTGCTATTACCATCATCATCTACACCACTGCCATCTACTGCCCACCACCACTAGTATTTTTTGTCTGTAAATTGTGTGTCCTGAAGGTCAATATGTCTGTATGCATGATGAAAAATCAGAGTTTCCAGGAGAAAACCCTGTATGAGATTGGCTAACTCACCATCATTTGAAAAAAAAAAAACCAAATAAAAATTCCTCTCATCACGATGAAAATCGAACTTAGGCCTTTTTCCAATCGAAGGGTGCAATGTACCATCATTCTTCCAATTGTGCTACAGAGTACTTATGTATCTTACTCACACATGAAAGGTTGCAAGACTTATTAGCATATCAGTGCCGTGTGTGGGTAAGAAGAAAGGAGGGAATATATTCACATTTTTGAATGGTTGTATTCTTTGAGGAAGGCAGAGTGGGAAAGGAAAGTTGTTCCACAGAATAGAAGTAGTTATGACTGATAATGTTGTAATGGAATATGACTAGGTAATTAAACAGGATGTGCTTGCTTCACAGTAACCTAAAATAGATTATGCACAGTGGACAGCAGTAATTGGTTTATTTTGTATCCAATAGTGGAATATGCAGAATTTGATTAATGTTGGATATTATTATTTCAGTAATAATAGAGTTATTATTATGGAGTGAATAGACATTATGGGAGGCCCACTCAACCAGCAACATGCCTATCATAAGGAAGTTATTTAATCCTCCCTGCATTCACAATGCACTCTGGCAATGCATTCCACTCACCAACAACTCCATGTAAAAAATCTACTCCTCACACCTCTCTTCACCACATCTTTATACAGCTTCCAGGGTGGTTCTTTCCAGTTCTTTCTCTTGTTCTTTCCATCTTAATGTCCACTCTTTCTATAATTTCTTCGGTATTAATCTGGTAGAATCCCTTAACTAACATGAAGGTCTCTGTCTCTAGAGTGCTGGAATGACCAAATATCATTTTGTTCATTCGTTTTTGGACCCACTCTAGTGTTCACAATGAAAACTTAACAACTAAATTTGAGCACAATGTGTGGCTGGACCAACGGATTATAGCAGAGGCACCACTTTCTTATCCCTACATGTCAATGTACTTTTTATCATAGCAGCAATATGCTGTTGGAACTTTAGCTCATTGTCTACCGTCACCCCAAGATCTTGAATCTCATCCACTTCCTGAAATATAGCTCCATCAATACAGTACATAACCTTATATTTCTGTACCCCAAAGTGTAACACCTTGCATTTATTAATATTAAAACTACAACCCCACTTATCTGTCCAAGCTAAAAGACTATTCAAATCTTTCTGTAGAGAATTAACAGCAGCAATACTCTTGATAATTCTACCTAACTTTGCATCATCAGCAAATATTTGAAGAGCCCCAGTCAATTCACATGAAATATCATTAACAAATAAGTCAAACAGTAGGTACCCAGGAATAGAACCCTGAGGCATGCCACTGGTCACCTTCCTTTTCTGAGACACTGCTCCAACATACACAACTTTGCTGGTATATTTCAAAAAAACAATCTTCAATTTATCTAACCAATCTTTTATGTAATCCCATCTTCTGCAGCTTATACACCAATCTGTCTTGTGGTAATCTATTAAATGCCTTTACAAAGTCCAAGGAAATTACTGTATAGGAATCTCCCTTATCCAATTCATTGGTTACCTTATCATAAAATGTAAGCAGATTGCTAAAACAAGATCTACTTTTCACAAACCAATGCTGACCATAGAGAATCTTATGTCCATCAACCTAATCCTGCATTCTATTTCTAACCAATATTTCCAACACTGACCACAACTTCAGATATACAGACAGGTCTATAATTGACCTGTCTGTAGACCCATATTTGTGGAGAGGTACTATTTTGCTTTCTTTCCACTCCTTAGGAATCTTCCCCCACTGCATTAAATAACCAGGTCATGGGCATGGCTAACTCTTGCACATTCTTCAAAAATGCGTGGTGATATGTCATCCATTTCCACAGCCTTATTAACATCCCAAGAAATGCTTTATACACCTCTGATTCTTTCACCTTTAATTCTACTAATACCTGCCTCCCATTCAGCATGTTGTACTGCATCATTCACATCAGTATGATATACACTGCTGAAATGTTCATTGAATAATTCCACTATATCATTTGTTATAGTTACTCTGCTATCATAACTATCCACCAGTATCAACCTACTGTAATTATTTTTTCTCTTGCTTGCCACATAGTAGAAGAATTCCCTTGGATTAGCTTTGACCTGATTAGCCAATCTCCTTTCATATTCTACTTTTTCTTTTTTAACCATGCTTGTCGCTTTTCTGGCCTGCAGTTTATGTTCTTTATGCATCTGTTCACTATAAATTATCTTGTACCTCCTCCATAACTTCTTTTACAACGTTGCTTGCTTGATTTAACTGTTCATCCCAATCTCACTCCTACTCTATTTATTCATGTAACTCTTGGTATACATTTATGCATTGCTTGTGTCAGATACTGCCAACATCTTTTCTGCACAACTCATCAACCCAGTATACTGATGCTAGTTGACTACAGAGCTTTTCCCTATTTTTATTAATTTTATATATATTTTTTGCATTTTTTAATTAATTTTTTTTTACATAGCCCAAAAGGCCTACTCTAGAGACCAAATACATAACATTTTCCAGCCACTTCAGGCCTGCATTAGGTGGGGAGGCAGTCTCACGCCAAATGATGAAATTCATCTCTCACCTAAGGACATTCACAAGCATCCATGATTACAGTGGGATTCAAACACACAGCCTGTTGGTTGGAGAGCAGATGCACTAACCATTCAGCCAACCAGGCTGGCAAATTTGTCTAAACATTTCACAATCAGTACTCTTCATATTCCCTGGCCTATAACAACACCTTCTTATATATACTTATTCTCTTGATCTCAACTTCATACCATCATCATCATCAAATTCCTGCCATGTACCCTCAAGGGGTGTACAGGATATGACAGTACTACATGAAAAAATTACATCATTACTAACTTCCTATCTACAATTTTCCTCCAAATCAGTCTGTTACTTGTCAAGACTCCAACATTATCAGATCTTATATTTCTATCGTCTAAGGCTCTTTGTACCGTATCAATCCACCTATATCTTGGTCTTCCTCTGGGTCGTTTTCCTGCCAACCTGGCAGAGAACACTTGTTTTGCTAATCTTTCCTCTCCCATTCTATTTAAGTGACCATACCATCTGAGATTAGCTCTGCTAACGCATTCCTGGATGCTGACAATGTCAAGTTCTCTCCTAATATCCTCATTTTTAATATGATATTGCCATTGATGCCATCTGTTCATGCCTCTGATCTTTCTCAGGATTCTCATATCTGCGGTCTCTAGTCTTTGGTCAAGTGTTTTACTTCTGACCCAGCTCTCAGATCCATAAGTTAAAATTGGTTTGAACACTGTCTTGTATACGGCTAATTTAGTGTTCCGACTAATTTCTTTCTTATTCTATATGAATTTATTCAGTTGACTTCCCACGATACCAGCTTTGCTGATTCTGTTGTCTATTTCTATATTTAGTTTACCATCTTCAGTAAAAATTGTGCCTAAGTAGCTGAAATGTTTTACTTGTTCCACAGGTTCTCCATTCACAACACAGTTGACATTTTCAATGATTCTGCCTATTTTCATTGTCTTTGTCTTTTTATTGCTGACCTTCATACCATATCTAAACTTCATACCAAATAGCTTCAAAATCTTCACACATAGTGCTGTTTTTCACCTTCATACTTAAAGGATACGATTCCTCTGCTGTCATTAACAGTACTCCCTCTTCTCTCTTTACCTTCTTATCCTTTTGGAAAATTCTATATTCTGCCATTTCTAGTCCTGATGATATATCCTCGGTTGACTAAGTCAACCAAGTTTTACTTATACCAATTATTTTTGGGCATACTGACTTGATCAATGCTACAAACTCAGCCTCTTTATTCTGACACTCCTTATGTTAGCATACAAACATAATTCCCCACTTTTTGAGGCCTTCCCACCAACACCGCTCTGTACTCTCTCTGCTATAGAACACCATTCTTCAATCTGACTATCATTTCCCTGATCCTGACTCTGATTTTCATTCATACCCACCTTTTTGCACTGTATCACTCTGCCCTGCCATAATTACTTCCTCACCTTTGTATCTATCTTTTTCCACAACCTGCTTCTCAACCTCTTGGCCCTCAATGCTATTATCATATGAACCTTGTGTATTATTAGTAACAACATTCATTCCAAATATCCAACACCAAGCTCATTCAAATACATTCCATCAGCTTTGAACCATTCTAACTTCCCTTCAAATTCACTCAATGTATGGAGTGAATCCATCTCAGTCGAACAGTCTTTTCTCGACACAATTCACCATTTTGTCATTTAGTATCATTGCTCTCCTCATTTCATTACTGTTATATCTGAGCAACAAACTAACCACTTTCTCAATGACTATTATCCTTCACCTCCTGCAACAATTTCTTAATTCTTCAAATCCCTTCCACTTTCTTTGTCTCACTATCCAAGTTGTTTGCCCATCACCACTAATTCTGATGCCTGTTCCTTCCTTCTATGCCAAGCATCTGATATTTGTTTCATTGTACCACCTGGAAAACGTGTATATACCTTATTATTTACGACATCTTTAATGATTGAATCATCATATAAATCATCTTTAGATCTTGTTTCTTCCCGTTAATTTCTTCTTTAAATGTTCAATTTCCTCCTCCATACATTTAATCTGACTGTAAATGAATCCATTTTCATTAACTTTTGCCTAAGCTCTTTCCACATCACTTCTATTATTATCATCCCTAGCACTTCCATCCTTTTTCTGATTATTCCTGGTAACACCATTCTCATTTTAGGAACGCCCTAATGTTTCGTACACTATAATAAATACATTCCTTCTTCTCATTTAATCTAATACTCCATAAATATTTAGCATTTTTGGGCACATACATGCACTTGTTGCAGCATATGCACTGCGAAATGTTCAATAAAAAACTGCATCTCCAAGTTGAAATCTTCTGCATTGCTGCCATACGCTTCTTTACTGCAGTGTTAACTAGCACTTTAACGTTAATTAAAACAAGAAGGAAGCAAATACTCGCAATACACAGTACAATACCTATATTCAGTCTGACTATCACACAAAAGCACTATTAGAAAAATCTACACAATATTATTAAGAAAAAAAAAAGACTTTTCATAATGCTGTTCAAATACACTGTGCTACCACTCCTCACAATACTAGTGATATTAATAGTTAAGAAAGAAGCATTTCAGATTTTTAAAAATTTTCCCAAAATATATAATTTCTTTATATTAATTCAGAAAAAAAATGCAACTAAAATGTTTTTTTATTGTTTTCTCAGTTGCCAACGCATCATATGATATAACTGGCTCTGTCCTTTGTTTCAGGCTGGCCATTGTTTCAGTCAGTCAGAAAGCAGAAAACCCACTGGTGTCATTAATGGGTGCATGACCTACAGATTTTTACTTTATTAAGAGTTTTTATGATGATTTTGAATTTTTTCACCTCAAAATTTGTTTATAATGGCACAGAAGTAATTGACTTTTTTTCCTTAAATGGTTCATAACATAACTTACTACACCTCTGAATCAAAAATTAAAATAATCAAAAATGAAGTGTGTTGCAATAAATTAGAATTGCAATTTTAATTTATTGCTTAGAAAATAATTATTATGAATTATGAATTTTATTGTCTAAATCTACTTACTTTGTAGATTATTTAACTGTGTAAACACATAAAAATATAATAAAAATTATAAGAAAACTGTTATCTGAAAACATTCAAAAAATTAGAATAATTTTTAATGTGGTTCAAAATATTAGAATAATGCAAAAATAAATGCACAAAAATTACTGTTCAAAGGGAAACAACATGATAATTAGTGTTTATGACCGCTCATAAATGGTTGAGCATATTATTTACTAGCAGTTCACAGTCTTTTTTATCAAAACATGTCCATATGGTCTGCAGACTAAAAACAAGTTCATTTTTGTCTCTTGGAGCAACTTCTTGAAGACATTTCTTCATAATTCCCCACAAATGCTCAATGGGGTTTAAATCTGGTGAGTTTGCTGCCCAAAGAATTACATTGATTTAATACGTGTATTAAAGCAATTACTCTACATATAACTGAAAAATAATGCATTTCGATTTCTATATTAAGGTCGTCTTGTGTTTATTTCATATATATACATATATATGAACTAAACACAAGCTATTATAATATTTTTATTATCCGAGTGTATATCTATTTTTCCTTGCACTAATTTTTTTTTTATTATTAATTTTGTTATTAATTTCTATTTATACTTGACTGCACCTTTGTTACTAGTCCAACTCCTTATGCCTTACTTAACTCTGTTTTACTTTGCCCCTAACTTATTCTGCTTAACAAATATCTCTCAGTTAATCCTACTTATCTTTATCCTCTGTTCCTACTGCAAGTCAATAGACCTTAAGCCTTTAGCCTATCTACGAAAGACAGGTCACCTAACTTCTCAATCAGAAAAATTAATTTGATTTTACGATTGCACCATTCTAATGAATTTTATATAGTCAGAGAATTTAGGGAAGGAACACAGGCAAAATCATAAGTAAATCACACATTCATGTAGCTAATCGTGGCATATAGGAGTCAAAGACTCGTCATCCTTTTATCTCACACACATCTCATCATACCGGGTCTTAAACACATTCAAACTCCTTGCAGACACCACACTCTCAGGCAAGGCATTCCAATCATTCACAACTCTGCACGAAAAAAACCTGCCTCTCACTCCCCTACTCACACCCTCTTTATACAGTTTCCAGGGATGACCTCTGGTTCTCCCCTGATCTCCCACTATTCGCTGTAGAACTTCTCCACCATTGATCCTATAACAACCCCTTACCAACTTGTAGGTCTCTATCATATCTCCCCTCTTCCTTATCTCCACTAGACTCTGCAAATTACATCTTTTCAATCTTTCCTCATACTCGACATTCCAGAGGTCAGAAACTACCTTAGTCAGTCGCCTTTGGACCCTTTCCAACATCTCTTCATCCTTCTGAAAACCAGGTGACCAAATCTGGGCACAATAGTCCATGTGTGGCCTAATCAAAGCCTTATACAATGGAACAAGAATCTCCCTACTTCTACACGTCAGTGTCCTCCTCATCATTCCCAGAAGTCTTTGTGTTGTCTTCACAATTTTGGCGATGTGTCCCCTAAATTTTAGATCCTTATCCACTATCACTCCCAGATCTCTTATTTCCTCTACTTCCAACAATATATTCTCACCAAACATAAATTCTGCATCCCATCTTTGTTTTCCAAATTTTAAAACCTTACATTTTGCAACATTGAACTCACATCCCCATTTGCTTGCCCAATCACTCAATTTATTCAAGTCTTCTTGCAAGGCCACAACATCTTCACTACTCTTTATGGTTCGTCCCAACTTTGCATCATCTGCAAACAACTGAATATCTCCATCCAAATCTTCGCCAATGTCATTAATATACAAGTTAAATAGTAATGGCCCTAAAACAGATCCCTGAGGCACTCCACTAGTGACTTTCCTTTTCCTGGATATTGCACCCCCATACACAACTTGTTGATACCTATCAGATAGCCAGTCTCCAATCCAATGCACTAATCTAATATCCAACCCCATCTGCTCTAGTTTGACTGTCAACTTATCATGAAGTACTCTATCAAAAGCTTTTGCGAAATCCAAGTATATTACTGTGTATCCTTCTCCTCTGTCCAAGGAAGCAGTCACTTTATTGTAATAAGTAAGTAGATTACTAAAACACGACCTCCCTTTAGCAAATCCATGCTGTCCATCAAAGATTATACCATTGTTGTCAACCCAACTCTGGATCCTAGTTCTCACAAGCCTTTCCAACAACTTAACCACAACACCTGACACACAGATAGGCCTATAGTTTGATGCTTGAGTTCGATCACCTCCTTTATGAAGTGGCACAATCTTGCCCTCCTTCCGCTCTTTAGGGACTTGACCAAGTGCAAGACTCGTATTAAAAAAATATGTCAAGGCAGGTGTCAACTCTCTGGGCACATTCCTTCAGAATACGCGGTGATATATTATCAAGTCCCACAGCCTTATTTACATCTAGTTTACTCAACTCCCCAAACACCTCTTGCTCACTTACAGTCAGTCTCTCCTCCCCATCATCAACTGCTCTTAATCTCTCCATGAAGTCACATTCACAAGATTGAAAGATCTTTATGAACTGCTCATTAAGTATCTCCACCACACATTCTGCAACAGCTGTCTTTATACCATTTCCTCCAATCAATGTCATCCTTCCATAATCATTCTTTCTTTTGCTGGCTACATATCGAAAGAACTCCCTAGGATTCTTTTTAGCTTCATTAGCTAACTGCTGTTCGTACCTCTCTTTAGCTACTCTCACCAACCAAGTCACTCTCCTTGCCTGGTCTTTGTAGAACTCATGAAATTGGTTACTTCCACTTCTCTTATGCTGCCTCCACAATGCCCTTTTTCTCTGTATTGCATGCTTAATCTCTTTATTCATCCATCTCACACCTAACTTATTTAACCTTCTCACCCGCGGTATACATTTAGACATTGCATCCACTAAATATTTTTTGAAAATCCCCCAAGCTGCCTTGATCTCTTTTCCAGCTAACTCCTCATTCCATGCTACACCTGCAAGCTGTCTCCTGAGCTCTTCATAATCACCCCCCCTTGTAGTTCCACATATACCCTTTTTTCACAGGGGTCCTTGCACTGCTGGCAACCACCCAAGTAATCACCTCATGGTCACTTTCACCAATTGGTGGATGATTTGATACCTCATTGATAATTACATCCTCCGATGAGATGACCAAATCCAAGACCCTTAATCCTCTTGTGCCCTCTGTTACATACTGTCTGAGGTAGTTATCCTTCAAAAACTCAAGAAACTCATTTTCTTTACTTCCAGTTGCTGTCTCTTCATTCCAGTCTATATTGCCATAATTAAAATCACCCATAATGATCACCCTTTTCTTATTTGCTTGGCTTATTTGACTATACATTTCACTATCACCACCATCCACATTACCAGGTCTATAACAACATCCCACCAAGTATTTGATTCTATTCACCTCTATCTCACACCATACTGCCTCAAAACCACTGGCTCCATTTCCCTCTTGCATCTCTACCTTGTATGGACATAACTCTTTCTCTATCATCAATAGCACTCCCCCTCCCTTTTTACCCCTTCTATCCTCGCGAAACACATCATACCTTTCCATCTCTATTCCTGTCAGGATGTCATCCTCATCTAACCATGTCTCACTTATTCCGACAATCTCTGGGTGCACAGACGCAATTAGTACAACCCTTTCATCTGCCTTGTTTCTTATACTTCTAGCATTGGTATACAAACACAACAACTCATTTCTGGATCTACAGCTAGTTCCACTGATACCACTCACTCGATGTGATCTCTCCATGCTGGACTGGGGCCGTTTCCCTTTCTGCTTCTTCATTTTAGAACCCTTTGCAATTCTATCTGTTTCCTTTTGATCCCTGATCATCCCATTACTTTCTTGCCTAAACATTCTCTCACCTCCTCTTGGAGCATCCACCTTTCTCACGCTGTGTATCCCTGTCCACCCTGAGCTTCCCCGTTTCCCTGCTCCTCTTGCACACCCATTCTCTCATTTTCTATACTCATACCACTCACTTCCACATTCATTTCCACTCCTTCAATCTCTCTTGTCTTACTCTCCTGCTCTTCCACATCACTCCCCTCTCGATCTGATTCATTCTCTCTATTCACTTCTCTACCTTCCAGCAGCAGTCTCTCCAAGCGACTCACACCATAACCACTCAAATGCAGTCCATCACTCCCATACAGCTCACTTCGTCCCTCAAACTCATTCCACACATCAACAAACTGTACTCCCATCTCCTCACACATTTCAGCCAGAATATCATTCATAATCCTTGCTCTCCGCCTCATTTCACCACAATCATACCTAGGCAACACACTGACCACCCTTCCTGTCACACTATTCTCCTTTATCTTTCCAAGCAGTCTCCTGACATTCATTTTGACATGCTCTTTGTTCTCTCTCAAATCATTCGTACCATTAATACAATTAACTCTTTTGCTCGTTCCCGCCTCATATTCAATGCCTCAATCACTCTACTCATTTTACCGCCTGGAAAACATACCTTGTGCATTTTATCCTCTAGCACACCTTTAATAATGGAGTCGCCATACAACGCCACTCGCTCATCTTTTGTTAACTCTTTCATGCCGTCATGATTTATTTTAATAGTTTTGACCTGAATTCTCTTAATTTCATTCCGCATCCATTTCATTTCTTGCTTCATCCAATCCAATTCACCTTCTGAACCTCGCGACACATTCACTCTATCATTAAATCTTTCTAACTTTCTAACTCTCGATCCCCTCTTCTCACTTTCCCTCTCATTCATCCTTCTTTGTTTCCGTACTTTCGGTCCAACATACGTCCAACTTTCGCTATCATTCTTCTCACTTTTACTGTCATTCATCTTTCTTTGGTTCAGTACTTTCGTTCCAACATGCGTCCAACTTTCGCCATCAGTCATTCTTTTTTCGCTATCATTCATTCTTTCAATTTTTTTTACTTGTGATTTCTGCACCACGCCATTTCTACTTTCATTCGTTCTCTCAATTTCGTTTCTTTCCGCCTCACTTTCGTCCCTTTTAACATCCATTACGGTTGTCTCACTCGCCATCCTTCTCTTTCAAACGTGCACTCGCGACACAATCGGTACTAGCACTTTCTGTCATCAACTTCATGTTCGCATTCATCAATTCCTCGTTCAGGTCACATTTCGCACACACCCTTCTTCCATCCGCACTAAACATCCACAAATCATTTATGTAATCGAAGGAATACATATAACAGACCTCACACTTAACGAACCGACTGAAATCCAAATTAAAATCATGGAATGACAATGCCGCCGCCATTTTTTTTTTTTTTCTGCAGGTTACTAGGTCTAATATTAACATTTTCGTATTTAGTTTAAGCAAGAAAAAAACCCCACACTAATAATATCGGTAGCATACAACGTTTACAGCCGCTCTTACTTAAACAATTACGCATATATACTTAATTATTCCTAGTAAAACTTATCTGAATCAGGAGCTCTTCAAAACACGTTCGTAGCGCTTGACCCACTAGCGTCCTCTCAGACATTTATATAATAGAAATTATGTAGTAATTGAAAATTTATCAAACAACATTTTATTTTAACTAGTAAGAAACTACAATTCACATACTAAAAGGGAGAAAATATTTCTCTCAGCCTATCTATACTTAATAGATATAACACACAATTGGCTACTTTACATAACATTCACTTAGCCTCATCACATCACAAAATAAACAGGTAGCTGTCCCCTGGATTACAGCTTAAAGCTAAATGCTTCAATCTTATATACAATTATATAATCATTTCACCCATACATAACCATAACACAATGTCTATCATTTCACTAACACTTTCCCCATAAGCACTTTCATTACACTTGCTAATTCCGATTATACTTATCTTAAACATTAACAAAACGTGTTCACTTACAGTGCCCTTTTACATTGTTAGTCCGGTCAATTGAAACTTCAACAGATAGCTTGTCTCTGCGTCTTCATCCTTGGTTATGATTGTCGCTTGGACGATGTGGCGGTTCTTGTTATGAAAACTGTCCGGTACAGTTGGGGCGATTTCCCATCGACATGGCCTTTGCGTTTCCTTATTGGATTACTGGGAAGGATCTGCCAAAATCTCCATTACGTTGTGGGTAGTTACACTCCCCTGGCACACTCCAAGCAAGAGCTCCCCTGATTACAGCCTCGCTTCCTCACACCTGAAACTGGATCTCCTGAGATAGGAAAAAACTCGGAGCCAAAGAAAAATTTTTTTTTTACCATCTCAGTCCTCTTAAATATCTTTTCTAATCCAGGATTACCCGTCAGCAGGATGACATCACTTCAGCCCCCCCTCCATTTAAGTATCTTAGGTGCTTATTTATTATTCACAAGACTTTGCAAACATTTGTTTTTGCTTATCCATCATACTAATCTCGGTTAATCCCCTTTCTTTAGGTTTACATACAATTTTCAGTGGAGTTTAATGAGTGCATTTTACAATGAAATAAAACATTTCAATTACTACATAATTTCTATTATATAAATGTCTGAGAACCTCTGTAAAAATTGAGCTTGATAAATTAATTAATTTAACTTATTGTGCAAGAATTTTACACTATATCACAATACACATAAGTAAGTTGAAGTATAATTGCTCATTAACTGTTTACACTAACCCGATCTCTGGTGAAGGAAAGAAAAAGGGAAAGAGTAATATTTAAAATTTAGAAAAATTAAATAAAATTAAAAAAATTAAATCAAAAAATTTATAATAAAATTTTTATTATAAATTTTAAAATATTTAAAATTTATAATAAAAATGATAAAAAAAAATAGAAGTGGAGCTAAATCAATTGCTACTCTATAGTCCTGTTTTTTTTTAATGTTATGTCCACTGATCAGGTTGCATTGGGATTCTACCAACTTGTTCTTGTTATATGGGATGCAGATGGGTCTTCCATATTCTTGGAATTTCCAATGTACAGTATGGCTATGGCATTTTTGTAATCTTTTTTATCTTTAGTAGAATTATTGTGAAGGAAATTTTTTTTTATTTAAAATTTTACTCTTCCCCTCTTTCTGGGTAGGCAAGGTATGGAAAGGGATCTTTAGATGAGCTGAGTATGCTTTTTAATTTTGTGGGAGGTTTGAATTCAGAGGTTAGGCTAGATGTAAATAGTTAATAAAGCAGTTATACTATACATTTTTTGTATTTTTGAAAATTATGGAGACAACTATAATTTTCAAAAATGCATTCGGATCACTGTGTAAGCTTAAAAGAAAGGATACAGTTATACTATAACTTACTTATGTGTACTGTGATGTAGCTTATGTTTATTTCATATATATGTATTTCCTAATGATGACCTTGATATAGTGATCGAAACATCGTGTTATTTTTCTTTGTTGTAAGTAAAGTAATTGCTCTAACATGTGTTTTTTATCTCCATATTTTCTACACAACATATCCTATTTCTTATTCAGAGTATTTATTAATCACTGCAAAATTCATAAAGTTTGACATTCAAAGCCTTGTAGATCAAAAAAGTTCATTCATTCCTTTATGTAAAGTAGGCAGATATTCCATACACCTGACAAAACTGATTATTTCGTTATGGATAACAATGAAGTCATCAGGAGATTGAAACTGTATAATATTTGATTTTGATGAAAGTGAGTTATTTTTATTACCCCTTTAGATGGAAGAATACATTTTTTTTTTTAGATTTTTCCTGGCATCCAATTAATTATGGCACCCATTTTTATTTGAAAGATCTACAGAATTTTTACAATTTTGGAGGGTTTTAAAATTAATCACAACTCATTACCAGGTGGTCCAAGCTCTTTTATTTATTGCATGTTTCTTTTATACAAGTAGTGGAATATGTACACCCAAAACTTGCCTTTATTGATGTATTTCTTCTATTTAAAAAAAAAAAAGCTTCAAAATTTGCAAAAAATTAAAAATGGCTGAATTTGAAGCCAAAAAAAAAAGGCGACCATATAGCAAAATTGGTCACATTTTGTTATTTTACCCATTAACTTAGACAGCCTTTTGAAAATCGCAATTTTTTTGTTGAATCATTCATCATATCTTGTACATCCACTTATCAAGACAATTTTTAGGGCCACCTATGTGGTATGAAGAAAGCAAATTACATGTTGAGAGCTTCTGCATGTCACAAGCATTAATATAAAATTACAAAAAAAAATTTAAATACAATATTAATTCAGTAACTATGCAGGCAATGTAATTTCATATATCTAGGGTTTGCAAAAAACAGATGCACTGCAGTTTGAAGTGCTCATAAAATTTTGTTCTTTTTTAACCAATTTTATTTGCTAAATAATAAAAAATAATCTTGTTGTCAATTTTAATAGTGATTCTTAGAGTTTTGAACATGATAATTTTAGTGTTTTATACAATTGCTTGTCATATCCTACGCTTTCCTTGAATAATTATTATTATATTCCTGGTTGGCCAACTGGTTAGCGTATCCGCTCTCCAGCCAAAAGGCTGAAGGTTTGAATCCCGTCATGGGCATAGATGTTTGTGATGTCTCTAAAAATACTAGTGGTGGTGGTCAGTGATGGCAGTGGTGTAGTTGTGGCCCATTGTAGTTGGCAGATTGAGTGGTAGAAAAAGAGAGTTGTAGAGTAGGTGCTCTCTTGATGAGTCTTTGGACTCCCTAGAAGTGTCACGTAATAATAATAATAAAAGTTTTTCCTCATGATGGATATTCATGAGGAAAAACTTTACCCAACCCACTCCCTGCCAGTTTTTTTTATTGAATATTTTGCAAAACAAACTCTTGACTCAGTTCCCCTCAAACTTTCCATCTGATTATGTGGATCATGTGTTCTCTATTTGGCCTCATGGCCTGGACATATTAGACTCTTTCCTCTCCCACCTCAATAGTCTTCACTCTAGAATCCAATTTACTATGGAAAAGGAAACTAATAATAAAAGTTTGGTCTTTCTTTTGTGAATTATTTTATGAATGTATCATCATAGGAGATGATGATACATTCACAAGCTTTCTCATTACTCCCACCTTCTCAACAATCATTAAAGCAATAATTAATAGAGCCTATAACCTTCATTCCAGTCAAGCCTCTCTTGTGGCACAACTTAATCATATACACCACATCTTATCTAATGGCTACAGTTCCCATAATATCAAAAAAATAATCAATCCTTCCCACAATTCTTGACCTTCTCTTCAGAAAGATTTTACTCGTGTATCATCATCTCCTGTGCCTGAGGCACTTCAAAAAAAAAAAAAAAGCCAGAATTTTAAAGAAATATAACCTCTGCATAGCTTTCAAGCCCCACTTGAAACTAACCATCTTGATCCACTCCACTAAGGATCAATTCCCTTCTCTCTCTCTCTCAGTTCTTAGTGTATATTAGAGTTTCCTGTTCCTGCCAGGTCAGCGTGCTGTGTACAGACAAAAAGATCAGCCAGCCACTATCTACATGGAAAAACATAAAAAATGCATATCTTTGACCATGCTTTGGACACGGCTCATGGAATCAATTGGAAAAAGATCATCATGCTCCATTGTAGCAAATTTAGAAGAGAAAGGCTAGTTTTAGAATCTATTGCTGCTCTCCATGATTTTACTAATGCATCAAAAATAACGGTTGAGATATATATATAGCATGAGTGCTAAACACGATCATGAACCCACTCTCCGACCAATGGGGGATATGTATTCGAATCCACTGTAACATTAGCATAGCTTAGGGGGGGGGGAGGTCCACCCCGGGCAGACTTGGAAGATGAATAGACATGCAGGAGTATCAAAGAGATGGGAACATATGTGGAATTATAAGGCAGGTGATTACAATAGTCTTAGATATCAACTTGGGGAAGTTTCATGGAGGGAGGATTTGGAAGGCCTGGATATCATTAGTGCTTGGGAAATTGTGAAGGAATATTTGTTAGCAGCAATGGTAAGTTGTATACCACGAGTGGACAAGAGGACACAATTTGGAGTAAAGTGGATGACAAACAATATTAAACAGGAGCTGCATGTAAAAATGAGGCTATGGAAGAGATAAAGAGATAAGGAGACAGGTGAAGAGCAGATGTATGAAGAACATAAGAGACAGGCCAGGAGAGTGACTAGTATAGTAAGGAAGGCAAAACTGGAATATGAGAAGAGATTGGCCTTAAGATCCAAAGAAAATCCTAGGGAATTTTTTAGATATGTGGCCAGTAGGAGGAGAAATGATTGTGGAAGAATGACATTGTGGGATAAAAAGAGTGACTGATGCAGAGGACATAGTGAAATTGTTCAATGAACACTTTATTGGTGTATTTCATCCTGGAGGAGTAAATTTTAATACTAGAGGGATAGGGCAGGTTCGAGGTTTAGAGGTACAGGAGGAGAACGTGTTCCAAATACTGAGTACTCTGGATGTCAGTAAAGCTGTGGGACTGGATGATATTTCACTACGAGTTTTGAGAGAATGTGCTAAGGAACCGACAGCTGCTTTGACTTGGCTTTTCAATGAAAGTCTGGCTACAGGAAAGTTGCCAAGGGAATGGAAGGAAGGTAAGATAGTGCCATTGCATAAGGGCGGTAGTAGACTGGAAGTGTCTAATTATAGGCCAGTTTGTGTCATCAGTAGTTGTTAAGATCTTGGAGAAATTAGGGACCGTATACAACATTGGGCAGATGAGGGTGATGTTATCTGTGAGAGTCAACTTGAATTTGTGAAGGGGCGCTCTTGTTTTAGTAATATGCTAGCCTTTTATAATAAAGTTACAAGAGCAGTAGTTGAGGGAAAGGCATATACTGCCATTTTCTTGGATTTAGCAAAGTCATTTGGCAGGGTGCCACATGATAAGCTGATATTTAAGTTACAGCACATGGGTTTGGATGTCAGGTTGGTCAACTGGATTCAGGATTGGCTGTCCGATAGGTATCAGAGAGTTGTTTATGGTGGGATAGTTTCAAGGAGGCAGAGGGTTACAAGTGGGGTCCCATAGGGCTCAGTACTGGGACCTATATCGTTTAACCTTTATATCAGTAACATTGTCAGTAGATTGCAGGGGGATGTTCAGTTGTTTGCAGATGATATGAAGCTGGGAAGGTTTATTATTAATAATGCAGATGTGGTAGTCATGCAAAAGGATTTGAATAAGCTAGACAGATGGGCAAATGAATGGGGGTGTTGGTTTAATGCAGCAAAATGTAAGGTCTTGAGGTTTGGGAAACACAATGGGATGCTGCATACTCTATTGGAGGAGATATACTGGAGGAAGTAGGGGAGACGAGATCTGGGGTTGATGATTGACAGAAACCTGAAATTCAGGGGACATATTGTGAAGGTAACACAAAGGATTGCTGCAATAATGAGAAGGACGGTGACCTGTAGAGATAAAAGAGTTATCATTCCGTTGTATAAGACCCCGATCAGACCACACTTAGACTATTGTTCTCAGATTTGGTCCCAGGATTTGAAGGGGATAAATTAACTCTGGAAAGGGTATAGAAGCGGATAACAAAGACAGCTTCAGGACTGTACAGTGTTAGTTATGAGGATCGGCTGAGGGAATGTGGACTGCAGAGTTTGGTGGATAGAAGGAAGAGAGGTGACATGATTGAGGCTTTTAAATGTTGAGAGGTGGTTACAGGGTTGACATTGGGGAGTTCTTTCGCTTGGTTGAACAGCAGGAAAGAGTGATGACAAGAGGCCAAAAGGAAACTGTGAGCAAGAGGGTGAGGAGTGGTTTCTTTGCATGGAGGGTGGTTGAACCATGGAATGCATTGCCTGATAGTGGTGAGAGCGAGAACGGTCAATGAGTTTAAGGAGTGATATGATAGACTTTGTGTTTCCTGGGAAAGAGCTTCCACGTTGAGTCTTGATAGACTTGCATTTCCTAGGAAGGACCTCCCGTGATGAGTTTTTTGACTCCTTGGAGGCCTAAATAATAATAATAATAATAATAAAACGTCCAAATATATAGGAAACACTAACACTTTGAGATCCCAGTTTACATCCTAGGTTGCCAACAGGTGCCCACCTCACCTAGTTAGGACTCTGGTCTTTCTTCCACTTGTTTCATTTTGTTTTGTGTTCATTTGTGTGTGTTACAAGTCTTATATACAGTAAACCCTTGCCGAACGCAGGGGTTACGTCATTAATGCATTGCGCGCATGGCAAAATTGCGTTCCGCAAAGTTAACTTTCTATGGAAAAAAATGTGTTAGGTATAGTTCAAATTAAGAAAGTATGTATGTATAATTTAAACTAACCTAAATATTGTTGTAATTAAAAGGGAAAAATGACACAAATGTTAATTGAAAGGATTTTTATTGCTGCTCAATAAGTAGGTACATGATATAATTATTTTTTTAAAAAGCTAGTGATTTTTGCTTGGGACAATGACTGAAGCAACTCTATAAAAGTTTCGTAGTAAGGAGTGCAGAGTTTTTCAATGCCTTTCATAAAGTGTCCTCTTCCTTCTTCATTTGGGTCAATCTCCATTGCAAAATCAGACAGTTCCTGTGCCTTTTTTAACAATTCGTTTAACTTCTTGTAAGTTAAAGGTGCCTTATCTTCTTCACTATCACTGCTTTCACTGTCAGCTGGTGTTACAAGATCATCCAATTCTTCATTCGTCATTTCTCGATCGTCATTCTCGATTAATTCTTTGACTTCTCCTTCTTACATATCTGAAAATCCTTCACCGTCAATTGCTTTTGCAATTTGTGCGATTTCTTTGGCTTCATTTTCAATCGATGGAAATCCTTTAAAATTGTTGACAACTTCTGGCCAGAGCTGATGCCAGCAAGCTTTCAATGTTGATGAATTCACTTGTTCCCATGCGAGTTTAATCATTTCTATGCAGTGGTGTTGAATCACTTTCAAAATGCCATTAGCACGTCATGCTTTATTTGCAGAAGTGTAAACATGCCTGACATAATAGGCTTGGAATGTTTTTATGATCCCTTGATCCATTGGTGGGATTAAGGAAGTGGTGTTAGGTGGGAGGAATAAAACCTCTACATTTGGATGCAATGTCGTGAGGGCTTCAGCATCATGTCCTGGAGCATTATCGAGAATTAGGAGAACTTTAAAGCACAGGTTTTGCTGTTCTAAGTAATGTTTGACTTCTTTAATGAATGAATTTTCAAACCAGTTATTAAAGAGGGCTTTTGTTACCCAAGCTTTTCTATTCCACTTCCACACAACGGGCAATTGCTCAAAATTTTTTCCCTGCAATGCACAAGGCTTTTTAGATCGATAAATGAGCAGAGGCTTGCACTTAAAGTCGCCTGATGCATTTCCACAAAAAAGCAAAGTGAGTCTATCCTTAAAAGCTTTAAAACCTGGGGCAACCTTTTGTGTCTTTGTGATGTAGGTTCGTTGTCACATTTGCTTATAAAATAGGCCCATCTCATCCACATTGAAAACTTGTTGTGGAACGTAACCCCTCTCTTTAATGAATTTCAAAAATTGGGGTTTGAATTTCTCTGCTGCTTCTTTATCTGCAGAGCCAGCTTCTCCCTGAAGCTTTACATTGTGCAAATTAAAACAACGCTTAAAGTTTTCAAGCTAACCTTTGCTTGCTTGAAAGTCAATTTTCTCTGACGATTGGCCATCTTTATTTAAAACGAAAGAAAACAAATCTAAAGCTTTGTTTCGAATAGCAACACCATTCACAGCTGACCCTTTTTCGTTTACTTGATTGTCAATCCAAGCTATTAATATATTTTCCATCTTTTCCAATTGCAGAATTCTTCTTGAAACTTGAGCAACCTTTGCCGAAGTATTGCCTGAAGCTTTGACACTAGACCGAATCTTTTCTTCATTCTCCCGTATTGTTCTTATACTTGATTCATTTATAGCTAGTTCTCTTGCAAGCCATGAAACATGTACCATTTTTCAACTTATCTAAAATTTCAATTTTCTGAGATAATGTCAAAACTTTGTGTCTTTTTGCTGCTTTATCATCTTCATTCTTCCTCTTAGGTGTCCTATTGAATTTTTGAAAATTAAAAGAAATACAAATGCAAAAGAAGAAGAGGATAAACACTGATAAATACATGATTACAGCTCTGCTAACGTGAGTGAAATGATCGCAACTCAGCTTGGGTCACTCAGCTAGCAGGCAGCACCAAGCAGGGTTGCTGACCAACGCTCTGCAGCATACCGCGTATGAATGAAATTCTAGTGTTGGACAAATTAAATGGAAACAATTAAGATAATGCGTATGTGCAAAATCGCGTTCTGCAAATCTGTGCTTGGCAAGGGTTTACTGTATTATGCACTCTGACAATGTCTTGGTGACTGAGATGAAACATTGCAAGAATTAAATATTATTTTAAATTCTTTCTCAGTGCTCTTTCACTCTATTAAGCCTCTAACGTGCAAATCGGGAGCAGTGTTTCTGCTGTAGTTAAACCATTTTCAACAAAGTAGGAGAATTTTTTTTTTGCAGGAATGATAGATTCGAGTTATCTGGTTAGATTTCAATTGAAAGAGGAAGAAATGGTGTTTAATAAGCTTAAAGAAGTTAACTCTGATTTCTTGTTTGTTCCTTTAAAAGAGAAGAAATTGAAAGTAGTTTTGTGAGTTATTTGTATTTTCTGCTGTGAAGTTTGTGGACCTTAGGAAATAAGTTCTATTTATGAGATTGTGTAACTTGTACCTGCAAGATACAGAAGCATTTACACACACTGTTACATTCATGCATACCACAAAGCATTCTACTGATATTTGTTTTGTAAATAAAGATATTAGTTTGAATTTATTGTCTTTTACTCAGTCGCTTGAGTTTTTCCCTCAGCATCATTTTGTTAAGTGATACTGGTCTTGAGAAAATAAGAATAATAAATACCTTGGATAGGAATTGCTTTTTTAACTACTTTCTGACTGTGATGTTTGTACATATCAAAAACATGGATGCAAAGTGTTCTTTAAAATCGAAATAACATTCAGATACCATTGAAATAACATGGATATGAAGCATAAAATGTTGATACATTTCATCAAATGCAGCCAGTTGAGTAGTTAATAGATAAAACCAGTTAATAAGTTATTTAATATACAACTGATGACACTATAGCAAAAGTTTAATTTGAATGTTGGTGATTTGTTGTAGGTGTTTGAAAGCCAAAGCGGTGTTCAGAAGAGGCTGGATAGGTGGCATATCTGGTGTATTGAATATATTGCACAATGTATTAATTTACTGAAAGAAGATCTTGCCATTATCATACAGTTGGTAGGTGAGGGAAAATAAAATTTTTCTTATTACTTGTACCTTCTCCCATTTGTTCAATTAACAAATAAATATGTATACTACAGTTCTTAATTTAAAACGTGAGTTGTTAATCTGAATTTTAAAAGCCATTAGTTAATAAATATTGTTTAATATATTCATAAATGAATATATTTATGAATATATTTGAGTTTCTTCAAATCTTTCCATGACCTCTGTTAAGTAGTTGTATATATTAAGAGGAAAATATCTCTTTTGGCTGATGATATGGCTGGGTAGAATAATGAACTGCCTAGATTATCACAGGTTCTCAGGGTTATTTTAAAAGTTTGGAAAAGTGGACAGGGAAGCATGGATTTAAATTTAATATAAACATTCAGTTAGGTAAAAAGATAATATTTATGTGAATATAAATTAAATGGACAGGGTTTAGAAATAGTTAACGAATGCAAGGATTTGAGTATTTTGGTTGGAAGAAAATTTAAGAATCGGATTCATATTGATACGAGAAACAAAACTCAACAGATTGCCAGTATAAATGAAAAGAAGATTAGGTAGGAGAAAACAATTTATGAATACTGTTAGATAAGTGTTCTTGCCAGTATTGAATTATTAACTGATTTTTAATAGGTCTCAAAAGAATTTAAGGTATTCAGAAAAGATTCACTAATTGCATAGACAGATTATATCATAATTATCAAAATTGGTTGCTCTTAGTCATAATTTATCAGAAGTTTATAAGTTAGTTTAGGGAATGAATAAGATAGATAGAAATTTGTTGTACCTGTCTAAGTCAGGCAGGATAACCATGGAATATGTCAGCCAAGTTCATTCCATTGCCATACAAAGGTTTAATTGAGTGATTATATTGTTTTCCTTTCATCTTACTTGAGAAATCACAGTCTTAACATCTCGCTAGGGAAGGAGGAAATGGTTCAAATTGATCAAGACGATCCGTGTATGATGCTAAGTTTTCGGGAAATGTGGTGAGTAGACGAGAAGTGAAGATAATGTCCAGTATGGGTTGGTTTACAGTAGACTTTAGGGTTGATATGCCCATTTCTTGTTATTTGATTAAGGTATCTAAAAATGGTAGTTGTCTGTTCTTCTCAAGTTCCAAGGTGAATTTGATTTTCTGATGGAAATGCCCTCTTGTTTTTTGATTAGGGTATCTAAAAATGGTAGTTGTCTGTTTTTCTTAAGTTCCAAGGTGAATTTGATTTTCTGATGGAAAGAATTTATCTTTGTTAGAAAGTCAAAAAGCGCTGTTTAATTTGTTCTCCAAATTATAAAAACGTCATCAACATACCTCCACCATACTAATGGCTTAGGGTCTAATTGAGACAGGATGTCATTTTATAGCATCATACACATGCTCAAAAATAGAGCCACCAGCATTGTATCAGAAGAAAAAGACCTCCAGGACAAATTAACTCATATATCACAGACCCTGGTAAACAATGGCTATCCAAGAAATTTAAGTAAAAAGATACTTCATAGCAACCCCACATAACAACAATCTGCGAAGACTCAATATAAATCCTCAATTGCCATCCCTTATGCAGGAATAGTGTCAAAAAAGATTGCAACACTCTTCATACCTTTTGAAATTACAGTAACTAATATGTTTCTGATCAAGACGATCGGAAACATATTAGGGTCACCAAAAGACAGCAATGCCTTCTTCAAATATGCTGGAATATACAACATCCCTTGCTCTTGTGGTTTAAATTACATAGTTCAGACATCAAGAAGTCTTGAAATAAGAAAAAAGGAACACATGGGGGATGTTAAAAACAACAGAATAGATAGTTCCAGATTAGCCCTCCACTTCTTCAACACATTGAATGGGACAAAAGTTCCTGTCTAGATTTCTGGTGTCGCAATTTCAAAGAAGCCACGATGGCTCTCTGTTCTGAAAGCTGCCTAAACAGAAATCAAGGAATGATCCTGCCTGAGATATGGAAAACCCTAATAAGATCGCTAAGCTGGCCAGAATTTAATTTTGCTGCAAACTACAGAGCATGCATACACAACAATAACTAATGAAACACATGCTCCATGCGTATGATGTTATGCATCTTTTTTATTTTATGTTATACTTTATACGTTTGTTCTATGTACTAGCGACTTTCAGTTGTCTTTACTGTTTTTGTATGTCCTGAAGAAGCCAAACAGCCTAGTTGGTGAAACTTGATGGCATTATTTATTCTTAAATTCATTGGTCATTGGTCCATAAAAAAACTCAGTGTAATCTTATTTTATTGGTCATTTCATTGGTCCATAAAAAAACTCAGTGTAATCTTATTCTAAAACATCAAACACATTTTTTTGCACTGCTTGTAGTGTTACAAAAACTTGGTGTTATTGATATAAAACAAATCCTGTTTTGTTTATATGAGCAAATTTTTGAAGTTGCAATGGGATGGTATCTTTCTGATTGTATTCATACTATTACAAAGAGATATCATTGCATCCTGCAATTCAGGATACCATGGTAGACTGGTGACATTTCGAGTAGTGTTTGTAGTACCATGGAGTTACAAAAACTTTGTGTTATTGATATAAAACAAATCCTGCTTTGTTTATATGAGCAAATTTTTGAAGTTGCAATGGGATGTATCTTTCTGATTGTATTCATACTATTACAAAGAGATATCATTGCATCCTGTAATTCAGGATATCATGGTAGACTGGTGACATTTCGAGTGATTGAAATTTGATTCAGTAGTGCTTTCATCACTAGATTTGGTGACTGTTTTCTCTAGCCATCTTATGGCCTTTATAGATATTGAGATTTTATATTATTGTTATTGTTCAGGCATGGAGTCTGAATCAGCAAGGGAGACCCAAACTATCCACATAATCTGTTGTGCCTCTCCTTAAATCCATTAACAGACAAAACACTCACAACTGACCCTGGAAACCCATTCCATTCATTCATAACTCTCGAAGCAAAAAGTCTAGTCTTCTCACTCCTTCTCCACACCTTTATTAAACTTCCAGGGATGACCTCTTGTTCTGCCCCATCAATCCAAGTGCTGAAACATTTCCCCTGTATCAACCCTATAAAATCCTTAAAATAACTTAAGGTGGGATGTGTTTCTATCATATCCCCCACCTCTCTTTTTCTTCTATCATCCAACTGCTGCAATCCACACACCCTCAATCTATTCTTATAGTGAACATTCCACAAACCACTTACCATCTTGGTCACTCGCCTCTCAATCTTCTCCACTGTTTCCTCATCCCCAAGAAACCCACGAGACCAGACCTGAGTGCAGTGATCCAGATGTGGATGTATCAAGGCCCTTATAAAGAAGAATAACAACTTCCTTATCTCTACTTGTTAGCGTGTTCTTCAACAACCAAGTAGTCTTATGTGCTACCTTTAGCAATATGTCCTCTCAACTTTACTCTCTGTCTACCACCACCCCTAAATCTCTAGCTTCATCTATTTCCTGGAGTACAGCTCCATCTATGGTGGACAGCTTATAATCTATTTATTCCAAATTTCATAATCTATTTATTCCAAATTTCATAAAGTGAAACGCATTGTCTTTTGTCCATACTGATAGCATATTTAAATTGTCCTGCAAGCTTTTCAGGAGTAATAGTTAATCATTCCCTTGATTCACTATTACTCCACCTAATTTTGTATCATCAGCAAATAACTGAATATTTCCTTTTAGGTTATTTCCTATATCAATTATGTAAAAATTAAACAGTAGTGGTCCTAGCACTGAACCTTGCAGCTTATCTCTGGTTATGTGTTTTCGCTTTGATTCTGCCCCTCTGTATACCACTTTTTGATATCTGTCCAATAGCCACTCTGTTATCCACATAACCAGTGTTTATCCATCCACATTTATTCCAATTTCCATAAGAGAGTTTCATATGGTATTCTGTGAATGTCTTCGCAAAATCCAGCAGAATCATGTAACCATTTCCTTTATCCAACTAAGCTATCATTCTATTATTAAAATATTAGTAAATTACCGAGGCATGACCAACCCTTAACAAATCCATGTTGCCCCTCATACAGTATCATATTCTTATCCACCCATTCTTGAATTCTCTTTTTGACCAATTTTTCCCACTTTTACCACCACCACTCCTTAGATACTGATTGGTCTATAATTTGCTACTGCACTCTTAGAACCTCCCTTGTGCAAGGGAATTATTTTTCCCTCTTTCCACTTCCTTAGAACTCTACCAGAGCTGAGTCTTAAATTAAAAAACCTTGTCAGAGGCATTGCCGGTTCCCTTGTATATTCCCACAAAATGTGAGTTGATATTCCACATAATCCCACAGCTGTATTTCCACTGAGATTCTCTTTCCACATCAGTCTCTGTTACACAGCAGTAACCTCACGTGGATGATATACCCTTGCAAAGTGGTCACTCGGTAACTCAACTATTTTATCTATTTCTGTCACCTCGTCACCATCAGCTCATTAAGATTAATCTCCTGTAGTCATTCTTCCTCTTATTTGCTACATAATGAAAGAACTCTGTGGGATTTCCTTTGGCCTCCTTGGCTAGATTCTTCTTATAATCTGATTTTGCCTTCCTTACCATACTGGTCATCTTTGTCCTTGTATACCCTCCACGGCATTTTTATTTTCTGAAGCTCATGCTTAATGATATTATTCATCCATCTAACTCCTACCCGATTAATCCTCCTTAACATAGGTATATAATTTAATATAGCTTCCACTAGATGCACCTTATCTATCTCCCATGCATTACTAACATCCTTCCCTTGCAGTGTTTTATGCTAGCTACCAGATTGCATTCTAGCTACCTTCTAAGCTTATCATAATCACCTACCTTGTAATTCCACATATATCCCTTCTTGACAGAATACAGAATATTCCTCATATTTTCTTATGCGCGCGCGCGCGCACCCACACACACACACACACACACACACACATATATATATATATGTATATGTATGCATAAGGATATTTGTATTCTTTTTTAACACTTTGAGTCCTAGACCTTCTGTAAGTATATATACATATTGATGTATATTTGCATCAATAGGACTCAGTGTTAATAACCGTTTAGTGCTCAAACTGGACACTGGCTGGACCCAGATCATCTGATATCATTAGCATCATACCCCATCTTCTGCTGTCTGGTCTTAAGTATTCTGCAATCGAGCAGGTTCTTCTCTTAGTAGCAAAAACTTTCCTTCCACTCTCTTCTGATATCTTAAGAATGTAAAATTCTCAGTTATCATGATGTAACATGAAGAATAAATAAATTAAAAACCCTTCATAAAAGATAATAGATGAATTATTTAAAAGAAATATTCTTGCATCCAATAAAATATATAAAATATAAAGGTGTTTGTTGAACTAACTAACAAAAAAGAAAGAATATATTAATGTTGTAATATGGTATAAATGAGAAAATTTAACTAAATAAGACAGAAAAGGATTAGTCATAAAAGATGGTATGTGAGAGGCTAGAGATTAAAATATTAAGTAAATTCATAGAGAAATTTTGAAAGGGGATTAAGTTAGAGGCTAGCACAAGAAAAACAACAGAAAATCGCTTAGGGTCAATTCCCGGATTGAGACTTCGTTACGGGCTCGCTGATCAAATGACGTTTGGCAGAAAAACGGCACCCTAATTGGTCGGTAAAGTCAAGTCAAAAGGGGGGGGGGCGGAGAAAAGAAGTTAGAGAAGGTGCCATTAGGAGAGAGGGTATAAAAGGGTTAGAACCCCCCCCCCCCGGAGGAGACTCTTTTTGGCTTTTGGTTTTGGTTTTGTTCCAGGAGAGTTCTTCACGAGCTCTTTCGTATGAATATCACGGTGTTTTCCTGAGTGGCAAGATAGGGGTTATATCTCCGTCGTCACAACACGGAAACGAAAGTGAGCGGGATTTTGATTCCGTACTTCCTATGTAAGAAGTGAGGAATGCCATATAGTCAAAGAAAAGAAAGCATATTCTTTGTGTTTCCAGTGTCAACTACGAGAAAGGGAAAGAAGTAAAGAAATCGATGTCCACGTCACGAGTTGTACAGCCGTTATATAGATGATTCAAAGTGTGTCCTAAGTTACGAGAGGTTAAGACTGCATAAGCATAGTTCAATTCCAAAAGGAATGTAGGAGAAACAGATTGTCAGAGAGGTTATACCAAGATAGTTTGATCAGAAAAAGGTAGAGGCCCATATGGAAGAATCAAGAAAGAAAAGTACTGTAAAATATGTCTCGTATTAACTATAATTCGTTTGTAATAGTTATCATTATTCTAATACTGAACTGTTGAAGTGACCAAGAAAACAATACTAGGACTTTAGTATCTGACAGAATATATTGAAAGTAACCTGGCTAGTGTTAATGTTATATGAGTAATTAAGTGTCCTGAGAATTTTGCATGTCTATTATATTGTATAAGAAAGTTTAAATGTCATGGTTATGTGTTAATGCAGTAAATGGTTTAGTTAAGCTACTTAAGTTTGGATAGTTAAATAGTGTGAATTAATCTTATATGTCCAGTTCATATGAATTTATATGTCGAAATGTGTATGGCGGCATGATCGTAATACCCATTATAGGATCATAGCTTAAATACTCATGATAAGCTAATCTCAGTTTGTAAATATTTAGTATAGCATTGAATTGAGTAATAACTAAAATTTGAATTGCACCATGTTAAGGAATTTAATAAACCTTTTGTCCAATGATAAAACAGTTGTCTGAAATTGCTGTCCAATGCACCACTTGAAAAATTACGAACCTAATCACGCGGGAAATTAATGTGTTAAGAAACGAGATAAAGTGTCACGACTGCAACATTGTTTCACTTTCAGACATATTTGAGTTCTTTCTCCTTGTTTTTGTATATAATATCTCAAACTAAATATCCCAAAAGGCGCAGTATAAATACAAATATTAGGGGTACTAAGGGGAGAAATAACTTAAGTATTAGTAAAATTTTTGTTGATATCTCGAGCATAGATAATAGTAGAACACAGATAAAGGGGAAATAACTAGATGGAATAAAAAATCATAAAATGGGACACAACAGCATCATACCCCATCTTCTGCTGTCTGGTCTTCTTAAGTATTCTGCAATTGAGCAGGTTCTTCTCTTAGTAGCAAAAACTTTCCTTCCACTCTCTTCTGTTCTGAGCCTTCTCTTTCAAGGTTGTGTACCTGTCTCCTTTCAGCATGTCATCTAGCATTGTTTTCCTTACTCTTCCTCTGGGTATTTTTCCTTCGATGGCATCGCTGATGATTTCATTTCCTCTCAGAACATGTCCAATCCAGTTTCCATTTCTTTTTTTTATCCTCTTTAACAGACTTCTTTCTTCTACTCTTTTTAAGACCTCTTCATTGGTTATTTTATCTGTCCATTTGATTTTTTCCATCCTTCTCCAAATCCACATCTCAAAGCTTTCCCAAATCTTAATTTCTTCTTTCTTCAATGTCCAAGTTTCAGCTGCATAGAGGGCAACACTCCACACATAACATTTTATTAGTCTTTTCTTTAGGTTTCTGTCCATTTTACTTCTGAATAAATTCCATTTTCTATTAAAGGCATCTCTTCCCATCGCTATTCTTGCTTTTATGTCACTTTTACATCTTCCATCACTGCTAATCACACTTCCTAGATATTTAAATGTCTTTACTTAATTTAATTTTTCCCCATTTATTCTGATATCCATATTTGCCTCTTTCCTTGCTATTTTCATTACCTTTGTTTTTCTCATGTTAATTTTCATTCCATAATTGATACAGGATTCCTGTAATCTGTTCAACAGCTGTTGTAGTCCTGTTTCAGTATTTGATAATAATGCCTTGTCATCTGCGTATCTTATTTCAAATATCTGTCTACCTCCAATCTTTATTCCTTCTTCCGAATTCTCCAGTGCTTCTTTTAACATTGCTTCGGAATACATGTTAAACAAAATTGGTGACAGAGAACAGCCTTGTCTTACTCCTCGTCTAATGATACCTGGTTCTATTGTACCATATATGTCTCTGACCATGGCAGTTTGTCCCATATATATATATAGTGAAATAATTAGCCTTCTGTCTTTCCAATCTTTTCCATTACTTCCACCATCTTATCCCATTTTACATAGCCAAAAGCTTTTTCAAAATCTATATAATAGATATTAACCTCTTTATTCACTTCCAGACTTCTTTCACTTATTATTCTTAACAGTCCAATTGTATCTCTTATTCCCCCCCCCCTTCCCGAAACCAAACTGATCTTCTCCAAGAAATTCTTCCACCTTAGATGCAATTCTCCATGTTAGGATTCTCATAAGTGTTTTTGATGTAATGGAAATGAGGCTTATTGCTCTAAAATCCCTGCAGTTCACTGCATTACTGCACTTAATTTCATTAAGCAAAATCACATCATGGCATGAATGGTTAGTTTCTGTACTTATACAATTTTTCTGTGTAGAAAATAAAAATCTTTTGCACATATCACAACATTTATAAGAATTTAGAATTATGTGCAGCTGCAGTTCCCCCTATGTCCCAGAATCAGTCATTATAAAATAAACAGCTACAAAACATTTGTTATTGGCTAAACCCTCTGAATAATGTGCAACTCAAGCAATATTAATAATGTCAATATTATCTTATTGCAACTAAAGTAATATTAATATTTTCAATGATTAGCTAGTGAGAGTCTTCTAAATAATAAATACAAGATGTTATAATCAGATAGTAATGATCAGGGAAAAACAAGGAGCAGCTGTAATGTTTACTACTAAACATGAAAATAATCTTCTTGAATGGCTGGCACTATTGAGTAGAGTGATAGGGGCAAATATCAGATTTGAGAATTGGATAGAGAGACATTTGTGCTTACTGCCTCACAGTAGATTCTATTAAGAAATGGAGGAATTTTTTGATTCATTAGAAAAAGCAGCTGACACAAAGGAAAAAGTTGGCCCTTGTTAGAGATCCAAGCAGCAGAGTAGGAAATGATTACCAGACACATAGAAATGTTTTGGAAAAATTTAGAGATGAGCAAAACTTATAACAATGGTAAGTACCTACTGAACTTCTGATCACGACATGAACTAGTCATTACTAACACCATATTCCAATATAACGACATCCACAAATTCACATGGAGAGAGAGAGAGAGAAAACACAAGAAATAAGAAAAACTTCATTTACTGTGATATTGTCGATAGCAGTATCTTCACACTGGTTCAGGACATAACAGTATACAGAGGATTTGAAATAGGAAGTGATCACCATCTAATTTTGAGCATGATAATATTGAATATCATATTAAAAAGAAACTTGTTTAAGAAAGTTTTTTCAAAGTCAAACAGCTTTCAGAGGTAAACTCAGATGTACAAATATTATTCAAGAAAAAATGAAACAGTTTGAAATACAAGAACCAAGCCTTAGAGATTCACTGGCAGATCCCAAAGAAAACATTGATTCAGCCAGAGAGGCATGTGGTGAAGTGGTCTGCAAGGATAGAAAAATCAGAACTCAGTGACTCAGGAGGTTAAAAAGGCAGTCATGGAAAAAAAAAAGAAGAGAGCATATTGCAAGCTCCTTTCAAGTAAGTCAGCATGCGCTTTGAGAGAATACAGAGAAAAATGTGAGAAAGCAAGGTAAAATTAACTGAACAAAAATCATGGCTTCAAAGACTTTGGTAAAAAAAGTAGAAAATAAATATTAAGGAGACAAAATATTCTGGAAGCTAATGAAAAGGCCTAGAAATGGAGGAAAAAGAATCAATAATGATAAAGGGGACACAAAAACTGAGATAAAGATATTCTGGATGTCTGGAGTAAGTACTTTGCAAGATTGTGTAAATGCTTTCTAGCATGATATAGTGGTAGAAAACATTGAAGGGGAATGCAATCAGGAGTACATATTAATACTTGAGGTAGAAAAAGCTATCATAAACCTGAAATGTGGAAAGACAACTGGAGTAGATGGTATTCAACCAGAAATACTCAAATATTTAACTATAGACGATCTAGTTGTTCAGATTCAGTCCTCTAACAAGGCTTCCTGAATTATGCAGTGCAGCTTCTGTAAAATTCAGAAAGCCTAGTCAGAGGATTGAATCCAAACAATTGGAGTAGGGCTCTCATAATACTCTCTCTCTCTCACACATCATCATCATTAATTTCCTGATATGTACCCCCAGGGAGTGTTGAGGTTACTATGACAGCACTGCTTGATTAAGTTTACATTATTATTAATCTCCTATCCACAATTTTCCTCCAAATTAGTCTATTACTTGTAAGCACTCCAATATTGTCATATCTAACATTTCATTCTTCTAAGGCAGTTCTGACTGAATCAATCCACCTAGATCTTGGTCTTTCTCTGGGTCTCTTTCCTCTATCTTGGCATCAAACACCTGTTTTGTTAACCTTCCCTCACCCATTCTATTTAAGTGGCCACACCACCTTAGATTAACTCTATGTACAAATTATTGAATACTAATCATGTCAAGTTCCTTTCTAAGTCTTCATTTTTAATATGATTCTGCCATTGGTTCACTCCCCTAATTTTGATCAAGTGCATTATTTCTAACCCAACTCTCAGATTTTTTTCCCCATGCATACATTGAAAATAATTTTGGTAATGTGTTTAGTAAAATGAAAATATCTGATTAACTTGTTCCATTGCACTGACTTGAAGAATAAAAGATCAAAAATATTTCTAGTAATAAGTAAATTTATTGCTAAGATTAATTTCAAAATAGATGTAATTTATATTATTTTATTGTCATACATGTGAAAATCAGTTTATCTCTTGTAAACAAATAAAATAGAGTGCAAAGTAAAATGTTAAAATATTGAAAGACAATTTTGATACAGGAAATTCCAAGTAAATAGTTTACTTTATAAAGTGGTCTTAAAGGCTGCAACTCCATTACAGTTGATCTGTTTATTGACTCTAAATCAGTAAGGGTGGAGTAGGGTAATTATGAGATGCAGAAACAGCCACTCGTGTTTTTATTTTTGTAAATTTGTATATGTGGTTTATGTATTTGCTCCACTTTGGCTATTGGATTAGATTAATATACAGAAGACAATTTTGTCAGCTAAGTCTATATTGTCAGTTGTATCTATTTCTTCAATACATTAATTAGTGAGGAACGAATACCAATAATGCAAGCACATCATGAGAGGGCTAAGATAAGGATTGACATTGAGTCAGAAGCTCTCTTCTCATGGTATGCCCCATTATTAGGTATTCACTTGGATACTGAACAAATAAGGATGGAACTGACAATTGTAATTTGATTTACAAAATGTATTCTATATTGGCTTAAACCACAGATGTATATTGTGATATGATTTGATGAAATGTCATGCTGGCTTGGTGTTGCTGCTAAACAAGTTCCTGCTTCAGCAACTCAGTTAAAAGTCAAATTCAATAGAATTGGAAATAGTCCCCATTAAGGTGGCATTGGATCAGAAACCCTGAACAGTTTTCTGTATTCTTGGCTCTGTGGCGATCTCCAGTTATCTAAACTTGACCTTATGAGACTCATAATTCCATTTGATGTTTATACCAGCATTCTCATTTAAAAAAAAAAAAAAAAAAAAAAAAAAGCATCCACTGATTATGGACATTATAAACATTACAAATTATAATGTTTGGTTATTCTTTTCATATAGCTATTAATTATTAGATAAATAAATAATTATTTTTACAGTGGAAACATGCTATACAGTATTTATAAAAAAAAAAAAAAAAAAAGTACAAATTTCTCAAAAATATTGCATGCATTTGCTATGTATAACTAAATAATTATAAAATGAGAAGGTAATCTATAACTGTGCTAGAATTACAGTTATAGATTACTGTTATAGTTATAGATTTTGATGAGTAGCAAAAGGCCACTGGCAGTTCCTTATTTGATATTTGTCTGCTTTAGTTCCATCTCTCATGTTCTTTTCTCCCCCCCCCCATCGTAGTATCTAATTACCTGATCTAGCTGGTCAGATATCATGTAACTAACTTAGTGTGATTTCTACTTGTCAGTTCATACATAGTATGGTATACTCAAAACAGGCCTAGCTTTAGGAAGTAATCTTACTAAATCTCTCTCGCACTTTCAAAATTTGTTATATGTGTAATATAGAGATACACTATGTTGCCAAAAGTGTCCAGACAGCAGCTGTTTGTATTTCCCATCACTACAGCGTTGCTGTCAATACAAGGTCGGGTCTCTTATCACTACTATTATATGCATTACCCTTCAGGGTAGGGTCTCCACAAGTTCTGGTAAACTGCTCCTGGAATTCGTTCTCTTTCCTCCTTTAGTATGGCAAACAGCCGATGAGTGTCAGTTGGATGAGTAGATCCAGAACGCACCCTTCTCTCTCTCCATAAAGAAATTCCTCTGTAATTATCATGTTTAGTTTTATTCCCCCCCCCCCCACACACACTTTTTTTATAGATGGGAACTATGAATGCTCTACTCATCACCATCATCAAATTCGTGGCATGTACCCTCAAGGGATGTACAAAATATTATGATAGTATTACATGAAGAACTTACATCATTATTAACTTCCTATCAACAATTTTCATCCAAATCAATCTGTTATCTGTCAAGACTCCAACATTATCAGATCTTATATTTCTGTCTTATGGCCACTTAAACAGAATGGGAGAGGAAAGATTAGCAAAACAAGTGTTCTTTGCCAGGTTGACAGGGAAAAAAAGTGGAAGACCAAGATATAGGTGGACTGATACAGTAAAAAGCACCTCATAACACCTGAGATTAGCTCTGCTAACACATTCCTCGATGCTAACAGTGTTAAGTTCTTTCCTAAATCCTTGTTTTTAATATGATATTGCCATCGATGCCATCTGTTCACACACTCATCTTTCTTAGGACTGTCATGTCTATGGTCTCTAGTTTATGATAAAGTGTTTTATTTCAAACCCAGCTCTCAGATCCATAAGTTAAAATTGGTTTCAACACTGTCTTGTACACAGCTAATTTAGTGTTTTAACTAATTTCTCTCTTATTCCATATAAATTTATTCATTTGATTTCCTACCATAGAGGCTTTGTTGATTCTGTTGTCTATTTCCATATTTAGTTTACCATCTTCACTAAAAATTGTGCCTAAGTAGCTAAAATGTTTTACTTGTTCTATGGGTTCTCCATTTGCAAGTTGATATTTTCAATGTTTCTGCCTATTTTCATTGTCTTTATCTGATTTTCATACCAAATTTATTACAACAGTTATTCAGTTTAGTTGGAGAATCTTGCAGACTTGTACTAGATTTATTTAAAAGTATAACATCATCTGCATCAAGTAAAGAGCTGAGATTAACATCTTCAATTTTGATATTAGATTTAATACCACTTTCCTTCATAATGTGATCCATATAGATAATAACAGAGTGGATAATGTGCATCCTTGTCTGCCACCAGATTTAATATAGATCTTTATTATATTACCACAATATCTGAACTATTTGTTGTAAAGTGAAAATATGATCCTGACAGCCTCTATTTGGCCTGAATCCAGCTTGTTCTTCACCAGGCTTCCTTTCCACAGTCCTTCTCAACTGTTTCTGAAGTATACATTTAAGTACTTACATAAATATAGGATGGATATAGGAAATAATCTGAGATGAACTGTTCAGTTATTTGCCGATGATGCAAAGTCTGGTAGAGCAATAGTGAATACACATGATGTCAAAATTTTGCAGGATGATTTGGCAGACTGGTTAAGGAGAATGGATGTCAATTTAATGTGGCAAAGTGTAAGGTTATCCATTTTGGGGTGAAAAGATTATCAGCAGTATACCACATTGGTGGAACCATACTCCAGGAAATTGAAGAAGAACATGGAAATATTATTGGATGGGGAGTTAAAGTTTAGGGACACATAGCAAAAGTGGCTAAATCAGCTCATCAGATCACTTGGTTACTGAAGAATACTTTGACGAGCAGAGACAAGCAAGTTATTGTTCCTATTTATCGAGCCTTGATAAGACCCATCTTGACTACTGTGCGCAGTTCTGGATTCCAGGGTTTCTTCGTGATGGGGAGGAGGTAGAGAAGATCCAGAAGTGAGTGACCAAAATGGTAGTTGGTCTATGGAATGAAACTTATGAGAACAGGTTGAAGATTTGTGGGTTACAGAAACTGGTTGATAGGCAGCAAAAGGATGATGTGATTGAGACATTGAAATTACTGAGGGGTTTTTACAAGATTAATTCAGAGGAAATTTTTCAGAACAGGTGGGGTGGTGGGAGAACTAGTGGCCATCAATGGAAATTGAGCAAGAGTGTAGTTAGTAACGATGTTAGAACTAGGATTTTTACTTAGAGAGTGGTGAATGAGTGGAATAAGTCTGTTGTGGGTGCTATGACTGTGAATGAGTTTAAAGCAAAGTTTGATAGATACTATGTGAATGCTGAATAGTTCTTGACACAATGTGTAGGGCCTCCCTCGATGAGGTCTAAGGTCTCTTTGGAGTTGCCTGTAATGATTAATAATAAAACCAGGAACACTCAGTAGGGAAATACTTCTGTAATTCTTACATTCAGTTTTATTTCCCTTTTTGTATATGGGTACTATGAGAGCTCTACTCCAATCATCTGGAATTCATCCATCTGTCCATGCCTTCTGAACTTTGCTGTGCAGTCACTGCAAGACTTTTATACCTCCATACTTGAGCATTTCTGATCGAATATCATCTACTCCTGCTGCCTTTTCACATTTCAGGCTTTTGATTGCTTTTTCTATTTCAATTATGGATGTGTATTCCTGATTGCATGTTTGTGGAATGTTTTTTACCATTGTACTATAACTGATTGTTTCATTTAGCAATTTTATGAAATAATTACTCAATATATCAAGGATATCTTTTACTCCAGTTTTCATGTCACCTTTATCATCTTTAATTCCTTTTACAGCACTCTTTCCTCCATTTCGGCGGTTTTCCAACAGCCTCAAGAATGTTTTGCCATCCTCTTGATATTTATTTTCTCTATTCTTACCAAAGTCTTCCCATGACTTTTGTTTGGCTAGTTTTACACAGTGTTTAGCTTTCTTACATTTATCTCTGTACTTTCTAAGAGTACAAGCTGACTTACTTGCCTACAACTTTTGATATGATTTCTTCTTTAACTTCTCATGTCAGCCATGGTGTTCTGATTTCTCTATCCTTGCAGACAACCTCAACACATGCCTCTCTGGTTGAATCAATCAATGTTTTCTTCAGGGCTTGCCACTGAATATCCAAGGTTTGGTTCCTGTTCTCAAACTCTCATTTTTTCTTGAATAATGTTTTTGTATTTTAGTCTGTAGTTTACATCTGAGAGCCACTCAACTTTTATATGCTTTAAAACTTTCTTACATGTTCTTCTTTTCAATATGAAATTCAATTTTATCCTGCTCAAGACTAAATGGTGATCACTTCCCATTTCAAATCCTTTGTACATTTCAGTGTCCTGCACCAGCGAGAAAACATCACTATCAACAATGACATAGTTAATGAGACTTTTCTTATTCCTTGCCTCTTCTCTCCATGTGAATTTATACACATTTTTATGTTGGAATGTTGTGTTAGTGATAACCAATCCATGTCCTGAGCAGAAATCCAACAGGTATTTGCCATTATTATTAGCTTTGCTCTTTTCTCCAAATTTTCCCAAAATATTTTTGTATGTCTCACAATCACTTCCTACTCTGCTATTTAGATCCCCAACAAGGACCAACTTTTCTTTTTTCATTGTGTCAGTTGCTTTCTCTAAAGCCTCAAAAAATTCCTCCACTTCTACCTTATTAGAACTTCTACCTTATTACAACCATAGGCATAAATAAGTCTCGTTGTCTAGTTCCCCATTCTGATATTTGCCCACATCACTACTTTGTATTGCCTGCCATTCAAGAAGATTAGCCTTGTATTTAATGTTGAATACTCTTCCTACTCTTTCTTTTCCCTGATTGTTATTGCCTGAATATAACATTTTGTATTTTTTGCTTAGAAAGATCTCACCAGTTTTTGTCTTTTTTGTTTCAGTCACCCCTATTATGTTGATTTGGTACTTATCCAATTCTGCTACTTCCATTTCTTTGCCATTCAGGCTTCTTATGTTGATAGTACTGATCTTGAACTCTGGTGGGTTTAATAAAGGTTCTCTGCATTCTTTTAAAGGCAATGTGGAGGTCTCCTCTCAGTCACACAGCTTTGACTTACTCTAATTACCCAAAGTATGACCTTCTGACCAGACTTTCTGAATTATATGTTGTAGCCTGCAGAACCATTTGAGCATTTCTGGTCGATTACAAACTACTCCAGCTGCTTGTGCTCATTTAACAGCATTTTAAAGTAATTACTCAGAACATCTAGAATATCTTTATCTTCAGTTTTCAGAACCGCCCTCACTACTGAGCTTAACCACATACACAGCACTTTTCTCTCCAATGGCTACAGCGATCACAGTATCAAAAAAATAATCAGTTCCTCCCCCATTCCCTGTCCTTCTCGTCAACAAGATTTTAAAAATGCCATCACCATACTCTACATCTGTGGCACATCCAAAAAAATAGCTAAGATTCTAAAAAAGTACAACCTACACTCAGCATATAAGCCCCACTGCAAACTTGCTACTCTTATCCGTTCTACGAAAGATCAGCTCCCTCCTCTCTCTCTGCCTGGAGTTTACAAAGTACCCTGTTCCTGTAAGCTGGCATACTTTGGACAGACAGGCAGATCAGCATCCATCTGCCTGGAGAAACACAAGTCTTACATCTGTAAACACAACTATGGTCATTCAGACTTGGCTGACCATTATCTTGGACACCATCCACAGGGTATCATGGAAGAAACCACCATGATCTACCACAGCAAATCAAGAAAGAGAAACTATTCTTAGAAGCAGCAGCAGCTCTCAAAAATCAACCAGATCTTAATAAATACTGTTGCATTAAGCTTCTGAAGATTTGGGAAACACTCATCACCAGAGTTCCCACCTTACATTCCAGGCCACCTACAACTGCCCTTAGAGGGCTCTCCACCTAGGTAGGACTTTAGTGTCACCCATGTGGTTGGGCTTAGTATTGCATGATATTTGTGTTAATGTTACATTAGTTGTTTTTGTAATCCCCGTAGATGTCCTAGTGACTAGGACGAAATATAGGAAGTATTAAATTCTGTTTTAATCCTTTCTGAGTGTTGTAAAAAATCCATTAAACCTCCAACATGATGTCCTCACAGCACTTAAGCCTCTACACACGAATGAAAGATGATCACTTCCAGTTTCTCTATATACTGAACCAGCATGAAGATATCAGTGTCAAAAATAACATATTCAATGAGGATTTTCTTATTTCTTGTCTTCTCTCCATGTGAATTTGTGCTCATCTTTATGTCAAAACTTGGTGATAATAATGACTTTTCCATATCCTGAGCAGAAATGCATCAGGTAATTGCTGTTATTGCCCTTTTCTCCAAAGTTTCCCAAAACATTTCTATGTTTCATATTTATTTTCTACTCTGCTCTTTAGATCTTCCACAAGACCAGCTTTTCCATTTTCTTTACATCATCAGCCTTCTCTAGTGACTCAAATTTCTCCACTTCTTAGGAGAACTTTCTATGGGACCATAGACTCAAATTAGTTTCATTGCCCATTTCTCCATTTTGAAGTTTGCTAACTTAACTCTACTTATAATTGCTTTCCAGTCAAGAAGATTATTTTCTTGTTTGGTGTTGAATGTTATCATTACTCCTTCCTGTCCTTGATTGCTATTGCCAAAATATAACATTCCTATATTTATTATTTAGTAGGATACCACGTTTTAGTCTTCTTTCTTAATACCAATTATGTCCATGTGGTGCTTTTCTAGGTCTTCTCTGCAATTTTGATTTCCTTTCCATTGATACTCCTTATTGCAATGGTTTTTATCTTCAGTTCTTCTGATGTTGTGTTTGATTTGGTCAGCTAAATCCCAAACTGCCAGCCCATCTCCTTTTTCATTCAGTATTCAGGATGGATAGCTGCTAATGGGGGTGCACTATGAGAAATTGAGGATTGGACATTAGGTCAGAAGCCCTGGTCAGTTCTCTGCATTCCTTAAAAGGCTCTTTGCAGTTATTCAGCTTTGACCCTTAAGTGATTGCACTATAAGTATTATGTTACCTTATTTATGGATTATAAATCTGAGAGAGAGAAAAAAAACAAAGAGAAACAAGTAGTGTGATGATTCAAAAGTTTGGTTATTAGAAATTATTCTTTCTTTTTTTATTTAAAAATGCTGTGAATTATTTTTAATGATTCTCATTTAAATATTTTTTATAATTGCTGTTCTTTTTTCAACACTGTTAGGCACTTTGTAATGGAAGATTGAATGTTGATAGTGAAGACAATGAAATCAAATGGAGCTTAGAAAGGTGTGTTGTTTTCTTTTATATTTTTTTTTTTTTTTATAAAACTCAGTTTCAGACAATACATCCATTAGTAAAAGGTTAGCATAGCCATTTATCAGACCAGTCCACCTAGACATATTCTAAAAAGGAGTATAAGATATGAAAGGTCACTTATTTTTTCCAGGAGAGCAGAAATGGGATAAAAGCACTTATATGTTAAAAAAAAAAATGTAGTATACAGAAAAACCACTAAGTTATCTGCAGTGTAGAAATAGTTAATTCACTGGCATTTTAAATCATTAATTATATTGTTGTTGCTGCTGTTATAACACTGCTCAAATTTCATAAAGGAATTTACATTCTCAATAATTAAAACAGCACTATCAGCCAAGTAGTTGTTTTTGAATTGGAGCCAAACCTTCTGACGTCCCAGTACCTGACTTATTTTAACATCAAGCAAAATTAATTTGGGGGTGGGGTAGTAGGAGCAGGGAGAAAACAAGGCATCACACTTGGAAGTTGTCTAAGAGTGTGATTAATTAAGGATATGCAGACTAGGTTCTTTACTTGGAGAGTAGTGAAGGAGGAATGAATTGCCAGAGGTGATTGTGAGCATTCCAGCACTGAATAGGTTTAAGGAGATGTATGATAGGTATTGTGTTAATGGATAGTGGGTCTCCCACAATGAGTCATTTGACTCAATGGAATACCCATATAACATGTGGAATGCTTGTTTATGAAATGTCACTTATGTTTTAAATGAAGTAGATAAAGCAGTCAAAGAATAATGTGATCAATAGCACACACTCTGTCTCTAGCATTTTACTTACTACTCCCATCTCTTTACATCCCTGCCTTTCATTTTTGTCCACTTGTGCCAGAGTTATTTTGAGACTCCAGATTTAGTGAAAATATTTGACCAAAGTGACCTATAGTGATATCCAAGGAGGAAGCGATCTTACTCCTCATTCATCTAGTTGATTTAGCCTGAATTTCCAGAGTGCCTTACGTAATATAAAGAAACAGCAATATTCCAAATTTCATTGAAAGCAGTTGGACAATACAGTCTGTAAAGGTGCAGAGGAAGCAACCTTCTCCCATGCAGTCCCCTTTCATTTTAGAATAATTGAAATCATTTGAACAATTTGACTGATAGATTGAAGAGGAGAATGTGCCCTCTATTAAATTCTGTCCCTTTTTTTAGTGTGAAAGCTGTTACATACTTTCAGAGGGACCTTAAGCAGTATCAAAAATAGCTGTATTCCAAATTTGGTAAAAATTAGCTGAATTGAACAATACAACATCTAAAGTCCTCTTTTACCCTGTTTGTTTTAGTCTGATTAAGACAGAAATTCTCTGATTTTTAAATTGAATTTCTCATATTTTTATGAGGAGGAGGAGAAGAAGAAAAACAATGCTTTTTTTTGCCATTAGTTCAAATATTTTAGTTCTTGAATTAATTAGATCATTATAATCAGTTTCCTGATATAGACCCTCAAGGGGTGTTAGATTTAATGCTTTAAATTTGGTAGACAGTATATTATTTAGTACCTCTTAAAACAACTGATAGATGATAATAATAATAATTGCACAGGAACCTCCTTAGAGGCTGAAGATTCATTGTGAAAGCTCTACCCCTCTCATTGAACAAACTGACTGGCAAAATACTCACCACAAATCTGGCAGCCCATTCCACTCATTCACCATTCTAAACAAAAAATCTTATTTCACACTCTTACTTCATTTCCAGAAATGATCCCTTGTTCTCCTTCCCCCCCCCCCCCCTAGATAAGTCCAAAAAATTTCCTCTGCATCAATCCTATAACACCCTTTTAGTAACTGAAATGTTTTTATTGTATCTCCTATTTTCTGCCTATCAGCTAACTTTTGCAACCCACAAACCCTCAATCTGTCATCACAAGGTACATTCCTACTCGCCATCTTTCTCACACCTTCCTCTCTTTATTCCTAAGGAACTCAGGTGACCAAACCTGAGCACAGTAATTTAGATGTGGCTTTATAGATAGACAGCAATGATAACTTCTTTATCTCTACTCGTTGGTGTTTCAATAACCAGCTAATCCTGTTAGCTACCTTTGCAATATGCTCACTAAACTTCAATTCTCACCCCACCCCAAATGCCTAGCTTCATCAGTTTACCTGAAGTACCAGCTAATCCTGTTAGCTATCTTTACAATATATCCACTAAACTTCAATTCCCTAATCCCCCCCCCCCCACACACACACCTAGCTCATCAGTTTACCTGGAATACATTTCCATCGATGGGGTACACAGCTTTTCAGCCTGACAAGCTTAAATCATCTGGCAAGCTCTCTACATATCTTTAATTATTACAGTACTTAATTTTGCATTGTCTGCAAACAGCTGAACATTTCCTGTGTCATTTATATATAAAATAAACAGTGTCAAGTGCAGAGCCTGGTGGTACATTACTAGTCACCTGTTTTCTCCTGGATTTGGTTCCACATACTACTCTTTAGTATTTGTCCAATGATAGATTACTGCATGATAAGTTGATAGTTAAATTACAGCAGATGGGGTTGGATATTAGACTATTGCATTGAATCGGAGATTGGCTGTCTGATGAGTATCAGCATGTTGTATAGATCTTGGGGTGATGATGAATAAGGATCTAAAATTTATAGGACACATTGCCAAAATTGTGAGGACCACACAATGAATTCTAGGATTGATGCAGAGGACACTGACTTGTAGAAGTAAGAGATTCTTGTTCCATTGTATAAGGATCTGATTAGGCCACAAATGGAATACTGTGCACAGATTTGGTCACCTGGTTCTTGAAAAGGGCGAAGATATGTTGGAAAGGGTTCAGAGGCGACTGACTAAGGTAGTTTCTGATCTCTGGAATGTTGAATATGAGGAAAGATTGAGAAATGCAATTTATAGTCTAGTGGATCCCGGGGCAGAGCTGACTACTACCGGGTGCGTCCCCAGGTGGCAGATCGGGGAACAGCCTTCAGATATGGAGGCCAGCTGTGATATAAGCAGAGCAATCTGGCGAATAAGCAGCCATGGACCAACAGCGACTGAGCTATCAGGGCGTGGGGGAGCAGAAGTGGCAACTCTGTCTCACTTAAAACCTCACAAAGCCCAATGACAACTCGTTGACATGGTGAGTAGTGCCGCCATTAAATAAGCACCTGCTGGGGTCACTGCCCCTGACATTGGGAAGCAGCATTTTCAGTACTGACACAAGGTTGAAGCCAAATGATGATGGAAAAGCTTGTGATCAGAGATTTGCAGATGGCAATATGATTATATTGTGTATGTCTGTAATACTGCAGAGCAGAAAGCAAATGGAGAAACTACTGTTCTACCTTATCTCCAGAACAACCACCATGATGAACAAACCCTTACAATTGTCCTCAAGTTCCTGGTGTCCCTTAAATGAGACAAGGGTGCGAAGAATCTCTGAGCTCAAAATGGTGTCCACTTTTAAAAGTGCAACTTGGAATGTCAGAACTCTGTATGAAGCTGGCAAATTAAGAAATGCCACAAGAGAAATGAAGAGGCTGGGCATCCGGATTTTGGGAATTTGCGAGACAAGATGGCCAGGATCTGGAAAGTGTCAACAAGATAATACAACAATGTATTACTCTGGGAATGATGAGAACAAACATTGACATGGTGTATCTGTAATAGTAGATGAAGAAATCAATAAATCAGTAATAAATTGGATTCCATTTTCTGAAAGGATAATACTGTTACAACTTAAGGGAAACCCCGTTAACATAAATATCATCCAAGCTTATGCACCCACAGCTGACAAAAGTGAAGAAGATGTTGAAGAGTTTTATGAACACCTAAAAGAGATTAAAAACCTAACTGATATAAACATAGTGATGGATGACTTCAATGCAAAAGTGGGAAGAGGGGGTGATGGAGAAATTGTTGGATAACATGGTTTAGGCACCAGAAATGACAGAAGAGATCGCCTAGTCCAGTTCTGTCAGGAAGAAGATCTAACAATAGCAAATACCTGGTTTAAACTTCCACCCAGAAGACTGTACACGTGGAAATCGCCTCAAAATAACTGACATAACATTGTTAGAAATCAAATTGATTACATACTGATAAATAAAAGATTCCACAGTAGTATAAACAGTGCAAAGACTTATCCTGGAGCAGATATCTCATCAGACCACAATCCCATAGTTGCAGAAGTACGTCTTAGATTAAAATCAGCTAAAAAATCACAAAAGAAGAAAAAGAAAATTGATGTAGAAAAACTGAAAGACCCGAACATAAATAAAAGTGCCAAGACACAGCTTAACCTGTGATTACAACAGATTGACATAGAAGAAAATAAAAGAGTGGAATCTCTTTGGAATAGCTTAAAGAATGCCATCGTAACAAAAAGTATTGAAGAAGTAGGTTATGTGAATAATATAAAACAACAGGAATGGATGACAGATGAGATTCTTTCTCTTATTGATACAAGAAGAATGTACAAAAACAAAGACCTAGCCAGATATACAGAAACACATAACATCATCAAGGAAAAAATAAAAGAAGCCAAGGAAAAGTGGATGAAAAATTTATGTACTGAAATTGAACTGCTTCAGAAGAAACATGATAATTTCAATCTGTATAAGAAAATCAACAAAATTTCCAGAAAATTCAGGAAAAAGCAAATAGTGTCTCTAAGAGACGAAAATGGAAAAATAGTTCTAGAAGAAGAGAATAAAGCACAGATTTGGATAAAATATGTAACAGAACTGATACAAGACAGAAGCCTATAAATATAAAAGATAACATTCAAGGATCAGCAATCATGAAATGCGAAATAGAGAATACTATGTGAACAAGTAAAACAGGAAAAGCCAGTGGACCAGATGGTGTGCAAACAGAATTTTTAAAATTAATAGAACCGGATAACATCAAACTTCTTGAACAACTATTTAATAAAATATATGAAAGTGATGAATTTCCAACAGATTGGCTCAAATCTACATTTATCACTATCCCAAAGAAACCCGAAGCGAATTCCTGTGTGACTTCCGACTTATTAGTCATGAGCCAAACAATAAAAATATTTTTGAAAGTAATTCAGAATCGCATTTATAGAAAAAGTGAAGAAACTCTAAGTGAAACACAATTTGGCTTTCGGAATGCTTTTGGTACTAGAGAGGCCCTTTTCTGTACCCAAATATTGATACAAAAATGCATAGAAAAGCAGAAATCTGTCTTTATGTGTTTCGTAGATTTTGAAAAAGCATTCGACAAAGTCAGACACACTAACTTAATAGAAGTCCTTCAACAAATAAGGCTAGACGAACAAGACATAAGACTAATAACAAATCTGTATTGGAATCAGTCAGCTACCATTCAATTAGACAACATTACCACCAGTGATATTAACATCAAAAGAGGAGTGAGACAAGGATGTGTGCTCTCACCACTCCTGTTCAACATATACAGAGGTAATCTTTAAAAAAAAGCATTGGAAGAATGTCCAGAGGGAATCGCAATAAATGGAAAGATTGTTAACAACCTACGATATGCAGATGACACCGATGACACCGTACTAATTGCAGATAACATTATGGATCTCCAAAAACTCATTGACAGAGTATACATAGAAAGCCAAAGAATGGGAATAAATATAAACATCGACAAGACAAAATATATGATCATCAGCAAACATCCAGCCTCATCAATGAAACTGACACTCAATGGGAAAAATCTTGATCAAGTGTCAAGATATAAATATCTTGGTTGCTGGCTTAATGAACGGTGGGATCCAGAAATAGATATAAAGACAAGGATTGAAGTTGCACGGCAATCCTTCATGAAAATGAGAACACTATTCTGCAATAAAGACCTAAACATGGAAGTCAGATGCCGAATGCTGAAATGCTACATGTGGTCTATTCTGCTCTATGGAATCGAAACATGGACATTGACGGTGACAATCATCAAGAAAATCGAAGCCTTTGAGATGTGGCTATACAGAAGAATGCTAAAGATATCATGGACAGAAAAATTTACCAATGAAGATGTCTTAAAATCCATTGGTAAAGCTAAACATCTTGTACAAATAATCAAGAAACGAAAAACATATCTTGGCCACATCATGAGAAACAGCAAATACCAACTTCTACAAACTATTTTGACAACATCAAGACGTGGGCAGGAAAGAGCAGTGCACAACTGCTTAGATTAGCACAAGAGCGCAGTTTGTTCACCAAGATGGTCGCTGACCTTCGATAGAAGATAGCACAATAAGAAGAAGAGAGGTAATATGATAGACACGTTCAAGTTGGTAAAGAATTGTTATAGGATCAATTCTGAAGAGGTTTTTCATAAAATAGTGGGAGATCAGGGGAGAACAAGAGGTCATCTCTGGAAGTGATATACAGTTGGTGTGAATAAGGGAGTGAGAAGCAGGTTTTTTGTATGCAGAGTTGTGAATGATTAGAATGCCTTGCCTGAGAGTGTGATGTCTGCAGAATATTGGAATGTGTTTAAGTTGTGGTGTGATGAGCTGTGTGTATGACAAAGGGACCTCCTACATGGATTTTTGACTCCAAGGGGGTCTTAGGGTAATAACAATATTAATTAGTCTTCTTCGTATTCACACCAACTTCATATCCATCACCATTTGTTCCAGTTTGTAACGAGTTCCATGTGGTATTCTCCCAAATGCCTTCTCAAAATCAAACAGTATCATCATTACAGTATTATTACATCAAACAGTATTATTCAACTCAACCATCATTCTGTTATAAAAAGTAAATTACTAAGGCATGACCTGCCCTTCACAAAAAGCATGCTGCCACTGTATAGTTCATATTCTTATCTTCTCTGAATTCTGTCTTTGACCAACTTTTCCAATACCTTTATAATTACCTCCCAATATACTGGTTTGTCTACAATTTGCATACACAATCTTGCCACCAGAGATGAGACTTAGAGATAACAAAAATTCCTTTGCACATTCTCATAATATGTGAGCTTATATCCTATCTAATCCCAGCCACATTGGCATTCAGGTTTTACAGTATGCTAAGCAGTTTCAATTTATCAACCTCTATTCCCACATCAGTTCCTGTCACACCTGTCATAACAGTATCTTCACTTGGATGACAGGCAAAGTGGTCATCCAGTATCTCAACTATTTTGTCTGCTTCTGTTAACTCACTACCATCAGCACTTGCTAAAGTCATTCTTCCTTTTACTTGCCACATAGCAAAATAACTCTTTAGGATTTTCTTTATCCAGCTCAGCTAATTTCTTCTCATAATCTGATTTCGACTTCCTTCCTCATTTATCTTGACTATACCTTCTACTGCCAGTGAACTTGTTGATCACCCATCTCCTTATAAACCCTCTGCAACATTTCATTTTTTGCAGCTCCTGCTTAATGATATTACGTATCTAACTCTTATGTGATTTTTCCTCCTGATCTTGGGTATACAGTCTAATGGTGCTTCTTATTCACCCATTCTTGAATTCTCTTTTTGACCAATTTTTCCAGTACTTTTACCACCAGTCTTGAGATACTGATTGGGCTATAATTTGCTATAATATATATAATTAAGTGGAACCCACTTAAGTTCCCTCCATCACATGCTGCCTCAGGTAAGTATCTGAAATGGAATTTCCTTCCTGCCATGTGATCTATATCTCCATAGTTGAAGTCCCCCCCCCCCCCCCCGTGATAATCACTATACCTGCACTCATTATACTAATTTTCTGATTTTAGTCAAGTTTTAGTTTTAGTGCAAGTTTTAGTCCCTGATAATGTAAACCTTAATAAGAGATAGACCATAGTTTTAGAGTGTCATAGACTGCTGTAGATTACTGAGATAAATCCTATCTTAACTTTCCTTTCATATTCATCTTTGCTGTGTAAATTCAGTATATTTATTATACAGAATTTTCTAGGTTTGAAGCCAAATTTTTGAGGAATAAAATATTTCTTAAAACACTGGCTGAGTCTGTTGTGAATCATCCTTTCATGCGGTTTAAAGAAACAGTTGTATAGTTTTTTGGATCCATTTGGTAATTTGCTTGGTTATTGAAAAGTTACAATTCTGACTTTTCTCCAGATTTCTGGTAATTTTTCTTGAAATAGTTTCACAACTATTTCAGGACAGTTGTTAAACAAGCATAAGTCCAGTTTTTGGCATTACTGAACTAAATGTTCGTTCTGTTCATTATATCATCTAGTCCTGCAGCTTTGTCCTTTTTGAGGAACTTAATGCCATATTAACTTATGTTATAATGAAAAGTAAACTAATTACCTTTCTCAGTTTATTCCTTGTTTTTGATGGTCTCTGTGCCTTGCTTATTTAATAACAGCACATATCACAAAACAAAGAGTGTTTGAAATCTCTGTGCCTTGCTTATTTAATAAGGGTACACATCACAAAACAAAGAGTGTTTTGAATCTTACCTACCCCCCCCATCAGTTTTCAAAACTCATTTGAACAGATTGCAGATTTTGCAGAATGTGAATTTTAAAACTGGACTTGTCAACATGTACAACAATTTTGTGAAAAAAGTGACAGTTTTCTTTTGCTCCAGATAGTTTATTTTTAAACTAAATGTGTTCACTTGTATGAGATTAACAACACTAATCCCGAGAGCTAACCTTAGAAGATAAAGTTAGGGGATATTGCTTTCTGGCTACTCAACATAGTTATAAAAAGGAGAGTTACACCAGGTTAACTTTACTTTTGTATCTAGTAAAAGCATACATGTTTCCTTTAAAATGTGGAAAATTTGTAACTTATTCTAATTTTAAATAAACTGAAATTGGTTTCATTGTTGAAAAATGAAATTGTGTTATTTGTGCAAAGGATATAATAATTATTTTTTTAACCATTTCCATGTTCTTCTTATAGGTTCTTAGAGTCTAGCAGTGTGGCAGGTCTTCTTCCAGTTTGTGATAATAGTCAACCAAGTGTCACAAATGATTGTTTACAAAATGAAGATAAGCAGAAAAATGTCAGCGATGGAACAGCTGAAGTTACAATAACTGTTAAAAATGGAGAAGCAACTCTTAATCATACTATTGGTAAGTTTTATCCTTTTTTAGTTGATCCTTAAATATGACATCTTTAAAAAAACAAAATTGACTCCTTATTCAAACAATATCAACCTTTAGAATTTTTTTTAATTTTAAAGGTTGATATTGCCTTTGTACTGTAACAAAGGATGCAAGTCCTGAACAGATTCTAATAAGTACAATGCTGTTCTAAAAGAAATTCAGTAAGCAAACTGATCATTATAACAAAGCATTCCCATTGTTCCTAGGAGTTTGCTGTAGTGAGAGTTCACTCTTATCATTGTTAGATATGTTGCAAACTCATTCTGAGAAGATTGATAGTAATTTCATTATTCTGCAAGATATATTTTGGTGCTCTAGGTGAGATCTAAAATACTATCAAAAAGAAATCATGCTAATCATGTTTATAACATGGTAATATATATTAATGGCATCTCATTAGCCATCTGGTTTGTCTACTCTTGATGAGTTCCTGATTTCACTGTTTGGTTGTTGAGGAAGAAGATCCTCAGATCGTTTCCCTATATATATATATATATATATATATATATATATATATAATAATAATATTATTATTAAGAGAGACCTCCAGGGAGTCAGAGACTCATCGAGGGAGGCCACATACTACACACACACACACACACACCAGCTGTAATACTTATTCTTGAATTCATTCACACTGCTTGCACTCACAACATCCAAAGGCAATCCATTTCCAATCACGCACCACCCTCTGAGAGAAAAATCTAGCCCTCACCCCCTTCTTAGCTGCCTTCATTCTCAGCTTCCAAGGATGCCCTCTCATCTTTTCCCCACCCTCCATCAATTGAAATCCTGTATGACCTTTTCAGAAGTTTGCTAGTGTCTGCAGTGTACAAGTTCTCAATTTGTCTTCATAATCAGTATTCCACAATCCTGATACCATTTTTAATACTCCTTTGCAATCTCTCCAATATATCGGAATCACAATGGAACCCAGGAGACCAGACCTGCACACAATAGTCCAAGTGAGGTCTTCTCAAGGCCTTGTAAAGAGGCAAAATGACATCCTTATCTTTACATGTGAACATTTGTTTCAGCATTGCAATTATCTAATTATTTTGCAATCTTTGCTACATGGCCCCTGAACTTCACCTTCCTGTCTACTAACACTCTAGGGTCCCTTGCTTCATCAGTTTCTTCAAGCAACAATCCCACCAATATAATACAACATTGGATATCTAATCATGCCAAAGTGAATGACCTTTACATTTACTAACATTGAACTGACATCCATTTTCCCATGCCCACAATTCCAGCTTATTCAAATAATTCTGCAAGTACAGGCAGCCCTCGGTTTACGCCGATTCACAATAACGGCGGGTGCCTGTGCGTGCTTTCTTACTGTAGTGTGGTTGACTGAGAAACGACGCTAGCAGGCACTCTAGTGTTTGAGTGTTTACCGAGCTACTACGACGTATATGTATCAAACCTAGTTTTAATGTTGAATCTGCCTAATTGTTCTATTTCATTTTTTTTTACGTACATATGTATTTAAATTGATAAAGTGCATAATTACATACCATGTCTGATAATAGAAGTGCAGAAAAATTAGCAGACCTTGGTGTTAAGAAGGCGTGGAAACCAATCACAGTTGAAAAGAAGATGGAGGTGATTCGAAGAATGGAAGATGGGCAGACACGTGCTAATGTCTGTAGAAGTATGAACTTACCTCCATCGACTGTTACTACAATTATGAAAAATGCAGATAGAATAAAACGGTCTACGCAACAATCTTCAGCAGCACTAAATGCAAAATATGTATGTTATAGCAGGGGCAAACTTCATGGAAAAAATTGAAAAATTATTATCATTATGGGTGGGTGACTTGAATCAGAAAAACATTCCTCTGACGCAGGCTATTATAACTGAGAAAGCAAAAACAATCTTTGAGGATGAAGACAGATGGAGGTGAAGAAACATTTTTAGGAAGCAAAGGTTGGTTCACGAGATTTAAGTCTCGAAGTAAATGCCACAGTGTCGAATTATGTGCTGAGGCGACAAGTGCAGATGTTGTGGCAGCGGCTGCTTTTCCTAAAGAATTTCAAGATTGTGTAGAACAAGGAAGTTATCCTCCTGATCTCATTTTTAATGTTAATGAGACTGGGCTCTACTGGAAAAAATTGCCATCACACACCTTCATTTCTTGTGAAGAATGTTCCGCTCCGGGTTTTAAAGCTACAAAAGATAGACTTGCGCTTTTGTTGGGTGCAAATGTCTCCGGAACTTTGAAGCTTAAACCAATGTTAGTGTACCATTCACAGACACCATGCACTTTCAAGGGTCTGAAAGCCATGCTGCCAGTCTATTGGAAATGGAACAAGAAAGCTTGGGTTACACAAGACATTTTTATAGATTGGTACACAAATTATTTTTGTCCTACTGTGCTTCACTTCTGTAAAGAAAATGATTTACCAGCCAAGGCATTGCTTCTCTTGGATAATGCCCCTGGACATCCTCAAAACTTGCTGAAGTAACAACACCATTGGATGTCAAGGTTGTTTACATACCCCCAAACACAACATCGCTTTTGTAACCGATGGATCAGGGGATTATATCAATCTTCAAAGCCTATTACCTCCATATAACATTTATGGAAATGGTAAGAGTCTTGGACACTTCAGGAAAACTATTAAAGACTATTGGCTGTCATTCGATATTTTGAAGGGCATTAACAACATCGAGGCAGCTTGGAACAAGGTGTCAGCAAAGTGTTTAAAAGGAGCATGGCGAAAACTTGTTCCAGCATTTATGCACGACTTCGAGGAATTAGAGCAAGAGGAGAATGTTATTGAAGATGTTACCAAGCTTGCACGAGAGGTGGGATTGTACGATATTACAGCTGAAGATGTGATAGAAGTCTTAGAAAGCCACGATAAACCACTTTCCAAGGAAGACTTAAAAGAATTAGCCTAACAATTAAGTCAACATCCAAAGGAGGAGAAAGAAAACAAAGAAGGTCCTCTGAGAGATATGAAAACGACCGATTTACAGCGTATCCTTGCAAGCATAGAGACATTGACTGATGAACTCTGCGAAATGGACCATAATTGGGAACGGAGTGCGAACGTAAAAAGGAGTGTAATCGCACCTATTTGACCTTACACTGAACTCCTTAAAGAATGAAAAAGAAAATCTAGGCAGTTAACACTGGATACTTTTTTAACAAAAAAATGCAGGTGATCCGAAACCAGGAACTTCAACATAGAAATATGTAATACCTTTTCGAGGTTTCATATTTTTTGTATATAATTTGTTTTGTTTTCGTTATTAATAATTTTATTTTAACAAATATATATGTATGTATTATCAAAGCTTTAAATATAATAATGTTACACGTACTTCATGTGCATATTTTTTGACTGCGCAGAACATAACTTCATACCTCTCATTAAAATTGGGTTCGTTTTATGCCGATTCGGTTTATACCCTTTTTTTTTTTCAGGAACAGAACTGAGGCATAAACCGAGGGCTGCCTGTACTGCATATCAGCAGCATTCCTGATTACCCTACTTATCTTGACATCATCAACAAACAGCTGTATATCGCTTGTCAAATACTTCCCAATATCATTATTGTATAGATTGAATAACAGTGGACCAAGCACTGATACTTGTGGTACACCTCTGGTTACCTTAAATCTTGCAGACTCGCATCTCCCATATACCACTTTTTGTTATCTGTTCAGTCAGCCATCCTTTTATCCATGCTAATATTGTATAATCCAAACCCATATTCTCCAATTTATGCAACAGTCTACCATGCTGTTAAAAGTCTTAGCAAAATCCAAAAGTATCATGATGTATCCATTCCCCTTGTCTAGTTCAGTGGTAACATTACTATAGAATGTGAGCAAGTTGCTAAAACATGACCTTTCCTTAGTAAATCCATGTTGCTCATTGCAAAGTAGAGATTTACTGTCAGCCCATTTCTGAATGTGAGCCCTAACCAATTTTTCCAAAATCTTCACCACCACTCCTGAGATACTAATTGGTCGATAGTTGGACACATCGGTCTTTGCCCACCCTTGTGCAATGGAAGTACCATACATTCTCTCAACTCATGCAGAGTCTTCCCTGTTCCGAGACTTATATTAAGCAGCCTGGTCAAAGTAATAGCCAGTTCAGCTGAACACTCTTTGAACACGTGTGCTGATATCCCATCAATCCCTGTTGCTGAATTCTTATTCAGTTTGTGCAACAGCTCTAATACTCCTCGTCCTCAATACACCTGAGTTTCTTCATCCAGTGAAGACGTATCAATGAGCTCAATGTTGCATATGCCAGGTTGATAGCTTTTAACAAAATGCGCACTCATTAGTTGAACAACACTCTACTGCATCTGTAACCCTCATGCCATCTGCATTTAGAAGAGTTATTCTTTCATATTCATTCTTTTTTTTTACTTGCAGCATATCAATAGAATTCTTGTGGGTTGTCTTTAGCACACAGAGCCAGTTTCTTTTCTGTACAACAGTTGTAACTATTCTAGCCTGCTGCTTATAACGTTCATAACAGACTTCATCCTTATGCAAACAGTATTCCTTCCACATCATCCTTTTCTTACGAATCTCTTGCTTAATAAGATTACACATCCATTTGACTCCTACCCTATTTATTCTTCGAACTCTCAGGACACACTCTGATATTGCATCATTTAAGTATTGTTTAAATGCTTCGCATGCACTGTCGATATTCTTCCCATCCATCAACTGATCCCATTCCACTGAACTTAGTATACTCCCCAGTTGGTCATAATTTTCTGCTTTGTAGCTCTTCATATAACCTTTTCTGAATGGAGCATTCATAAACTTAGTCACTTTCCAAGTGAGTACCACTGATCACTGTCACCAACCAGAGGCAGAATAGTTGCATCTTTAACTGAAACACCCTCTTACACTATAATCAAATCTAACACTGTTTGAACTTGAGTTCCTTCTGTCACATGCTTCTTGAAGAAGTCCCACAACAGCTCAATAAAGGAATTTTCATTCTTCTCAATATTCTAACTGGTGATTAGTTTACGGAATTAGCAACGCATATAAAGTATATTAATTAAAGGTAACTTTAATGAATAACTTCTATATTTCGGCAATGTCACATTGCCATCTTCAGGAACATAAAGATATGATATGTGCACTCAGGAACTAACACAAAGCAAATGAGGAAGAAAGCAAGAAACTAATATTGTTCCTAAAATCCTAATGGTGCCCTCTTGCGGGCTAATTTGGTAGTCTTGGCAGTTGGGCTGAAGTTCTCATAATGAAAGTCTCCCAAATTTGGGGCAGTTTCATGTACCCAAATTTGTTGAGGTTAGGAACGTTTTTTAGAGCTGCTGAAGATTCTTTGAATAATTTTTCATATTTAAACTTGCTACGATGAATTATTTTTGTTTTCTTCCAACGAATTTTATGATGGGTATCTAAGGCATGGTCTGCCAGCCCAGCGCGGCTGTACTGGTGAAACCGGATGTAGTCTTGGTGTTCTGAAATCGTGATATTTGTTGTTCTGCCTGTTTGGCCAAAGTAGGACAATTTGCAGCTGCAAGGGACCTGGTATACACCAGGTAGGTCTAGGGGAAGTGGTTGGTCTTTGGTAGAGCGGATAAGGGATGCCAACTTTTTATATGGTCTGTAACAGAAAGTAAGGTCATATTTTTTGAGGATATTGATTATTTTCTCAGAGGTGCCCTGGATGTAGGGGATGGTGATAGACTTGGTGTAATCTTTATTGGGGAGGGGGGTTGTGGTTTACAGGTTTTAGTATTTTTTGGATTGTTTTGGGGTTATAGCCATTGGCTAAGAAAGTGTCGAGGATGTGGTTTAGTTCATTAGTCAGGGCCTTGTCATCTGAGCAGATTAATTTTGCCCTGTTATATAGTGTTTTTATCACCCCATATTGTTGTGAGGGGAAGGGGGAATTGCTGGTGAATGTATCTGCCAGTGTGGGTGGGTTTTCTGTAAACAGAGAAAACTAAAGATCCATCAAGCTGGCGGGTGATTAAAGTGTCTAGGAAGGGGAGGGTGTTGTTTTCCTCTTTTTCTAAGGTGAACTGGACTCTGGGGTGTTGGTTGTTTAAGTATGTTAGGAAGGAGTGGAGTGTGTCTGAGCCATGTGAAACCATACTTTATATGCGTTGTTAATTCCGTAAACTAATTACCAGTTATGTCTAACCAACGTATAAGTCTTACTACTAGAATCTCAATATTCTACTGCTATCCAATCACTATTGAGATAATTGAAGTCTCCCATTATGATTACTCTTTTTGCGCTCATCTTGCCTATTTGGTGATGCATTTCTTCATCACTAGCAACCAATCCACTAAGTCTGTAACAACACCCCACTATGTAATTGATCTGGTTATATTCCTCATACCAGATGGCTTCAGACTCGCTGCCACATGAAATACCATTAGTAGTAGTACTACAACCATAGGTCTCAACTCTAACTGGATTTAAGTCATCCGATATCATTAACAGCATGCCCCTTCCTCTCCTATCCTCTCTATCCTTCCTAAAAATAGCTTACCCTTTATACTCGATGCCAGTTAGTATGTCTGATAGCCAGGTCTCACTAATGCCTACAATCTGAGGTCCCAACATATTAACTAAGGCAACAAATTCTACCCCTTTGTTTCTGATTCCTGGCATACGTATCCAGACATAATAATCTACCTGCGTGTTCTTTTGTATACTCGATGAACATGAACTGCTTTCTTGATGGAAAACCTATAGCATAAGTAAAATATTTCAGCTATTTATAGAATTTATAGTGAAATGATAATAATAATAATTCTATAATAAACAATATATATTTATTAATAATATATATTAATAATAAATAATATATAATAATAATAATAAGCAGATCTGTAATTTTTTTTAATCATTTGAATAACTTGATATAGAATAAGAAAGAAATTAGAAAAAAAAAAAAGCTAAGCTGGCCGTATACAAGGCAGACTTTCGACCACTTTTAATTTATGGATCTGAGACATTGATTAGGATTAAAATAGGCAATCAAAGACTTGAGACCACATATGTATGAGAGTTCTGAGAAAAATTAGTGAATTGAATAGACAGTGTGAATGGCAAAATCATATTAAAAATGATGCTATTAGAAAGGAGCTTGACATTGCTAGTATTCAATTAACTCTGCTCATGTATTCTTGAATATATGAACAGAGTTAATCTAAAGTGGTGTGGTTAATCTAAGGGAGAATGGGAGAGGAAAGGTTAGTAAAACTGGTGTTTGATAGAAGGAAGAAGACTCATTGGAAGACTAAGATCTAGAGTATTAATATAGTTAGTAGCTCCCTAGAAGATCAAAATTTAAGATATGACAGTTTTTGTGACAAATCCGAAATTAATTTGGAGAGAAATTGTTGATAGAAAACCAGTGATGATTTAAACTTAATCATATAGTACTGTCATAATACACTCCTTCAGAGTACATACAGGAATTTGATTATGATAATTTTTAATTTCATTATATGTATATCTTTGTGAGATTATATACTTTATTTATTTTTTCTTATTCAGAATGCTTCCTGTTTTCTAAGACGTGGGCAAAAATACTTCAGTCTTGCAATCTCAGGGATAACTTAAATTTACGAAAGACATTGGATAGCTTTAAATTAAAGGTCTGCATATTTTTTCATCAAGTATTCCTTTGTCTTATATATATATATATAGATAGATATATTTAGTTATTTTTTTAATATTAGAATTTATTATTGTCTCTAGAGATTAGTTTTCTTTTCACCACAACATGAGTGATAATTGACATCTAAGCATTCATACTAAATCTAACATGTATAGGTAACGAAAGTGTGCCGCTGAGCAGCTCGAGTATTGCCAGATCTCAGTATGGGTTATATCGATTTGCTATTTCAAATATTAGCAAATAGAAAATGTGTTATATTGTTTATTAACTATAAACAGTGTTTCAGAAATATGAAAAATTAATATTGAAACAGAAGTCATAAAACAATCCAGTAAACTTTATGATTATTATCATTATTATTCCTGCTCATGAAAGGTTTTACACTGAATAATACATAACCAGTTTTTAATTGTATGTGTTTTTTATACTAGATATTTCCATGACATGGTTCACTGTCTATACAGCTAACAGCATCTTCAGGAGGTTACTTAACATAAGTAAAAAATTATCAAAGCAATAAACATTTTCCAACAGGTGCTAATATCTATAAATTTAAAAGACTGGAATGTTACATGCATCTCTACATTGTCAAGTAAACTCTGTTATGTAATTGCTGGCATAGGAAAGGTCTTCTTATGCATATTAATTAATGACTTCCAAATGTCATGAAGGATCATTCCTTGGTTTCTATTTAGTTGCCTTTTGAGTGAGTCATGATTTTATTGACAAGGATGTCCAAGAATAGTAATATGCTGTTCTTTTCTACTTCTAATGTGAATTTTATTTTTGGATGTTATTTATTCAGAAAATAGACAAAATCTTCAAGGTTTTGCGAGTATGTTTCATATGTCGAAAACACTATTTGCTGACTCCTTATACTACAAAACATCACTGCTTACTGAGCCATCTTTCACTCTTTTATGTCAACTAATTCACAAACTTGAGATAACTAAATGATATATAAGGTAAACATAATAAAATCAGTAAAATGGATAAAACTTATGTAATATTTATTATTAGAAAAACTTTCAGCCAAATATTAATGCCACCCTTATGCAGTGATAGCTTAAAAAATATCAAACAGTGGATAAAATGTTTAGAAATCAGTTGTGGGAGAAATTAACAGTGATGTTGGTATTTAATAGACTCATTTTCCAAAATTGAGTAAGTCTGAGTAATTTCTGCTTAAATTGGTTTGTGGAGCAAATCTTTATAGCCATCTTTGTAAACTTTTCCCATTAAGAAACATTTGTGGATAACTTTGGCATTGTTCCATTGGCATGTCTAACAGAGATCACTTGCTAAGCAAGTCAGACTAGGTATCGCATCTAAGTTTTGAATTTTTTCATGTGTTGGTTTTTTCCAGTAATACTTGGAACTCCAGGAAGTCAAATCAGAGTCATCTTATTGGGCTAACTTACACCTTTAGCCTTTTGTGACATACAAACAAATTACCTCTTTATTTTCCAGAAAACACAATGGCATTTTCTGCTCTTGTCAGAATGGCGTGATCATTATGATCACAAGAAATGAATGAGAATATTTGCATAAAATTAAAAATTAACTTGAAGCTGCATAATAATTTTGTATTTTGATGAAAGTGAGTTTGTTTTAGTTATGTTATCATAACTAAATAACTTTATCATAACTTTAGATGGAAGATTTTTTTTTTTTTCTCCTGGCACCTATTAATTAGGATAACTATTTTTATTTGGCAGATGAGGAATATAAAAAGCAATCCAAGAAGGTGATTCACTTGGTATGAACAGCAAGACTACAGTATGAACAAAAATTAGCAAACTAGGAAAAAAAAAAAAAAAACCTAGAGAGTTTCTCTGATATGTGGCAAATTAAAGGAAAAATGATTATGGTAAGATGTTATTAATGGATGAAAATGGTAGAATGGTAACTGCTACAGAAGACATCATTGATGTATTCAGTGAATTTATTTTGATGAAAGTGAGGTTTTAGTTATGTTATCATAACTAAATAACTTTATCATAACTTTAGATGGAAGATTTTTTTTTTTTTCTCCTGGCACCTATTAATTAGGATAACTATTTTTATTTGGCAGATGAGGAATATAAAAAGCAATCCAAGAAGGTGATTCACTTGGTATGAACAGCAAGACTACAGTATGAACAAAAATTAGCAAACCAGGAAAAAAAAAAAAACCTAGAGAGTTTCTCTGATATATGGCAAATTAAAGGGAAAATGATTATGGTAAGATGTTATTAATGGATGAAAATGGTAGAATGGTAACTGCTACAGAAGACATCATTGATGTATTCAGTGAACAATTTATAAGAGTATTTCATCCTCATCAGGGTGAAATCATGAAAAACTCAAGTTGAGGACATAACAGAGGATGGCTTAATTGTAATCAAGCAGGAGATATTTGAGGAAATAAATAACCTTGTTGTCAATAAGGTGATAGGATTTGATGACATCACCACACATCTTAAGGGAACATTCCAGGGAATTGGCAGTAGCATTGACATGCTTGTTTAATAAGAGTCTTACAACAGCACAGATTCCAAGAGAGTGGAAAGATGGTAAAATTGTTTCACTACATAAATGTAATGATAAGGCTGTGGCTACAAATTATAGGCAATCTGTATATCTGGAGTTTTGGTTAAGGTGCTGGAGAGATTGGTGAGAATTAGGGTACAAAAATGGGTTTAATAATAGCAGTATTCTCTGTCAATTTGAACATGGATTTGTGAAAGGTAGATCATGTTCTACTAACTTACTTACTATAGCAAGGTGACAAATGTCTTGGACAAGGGAGATGCATATATAGTGATATTAGATTTTGCAAAAGCTTTTGATAGACTGCCACATGACAAGCTATTAAATAAACTGAATGAAAGGGAGTTGGATAACAGACTGTCAGATAGATGTCAAAAAGTTGTATATGGGTGTTCAGTATTCCAAAAGAGGAAAGTCACAAGTGATGTGCTGCCACAGGAATCAGTTTTAGGACCACTGTTGTTCATTTTATCTATTAATGATATTGGGATGGATTTAACTGGTGTTATGCAATTGTTTGCAGATGATGGAAAACTGGGAAGAGCAATGCAGAGTCAAGCAGATGTTATGGCCTTACAGGAAGACTTGCATAGATTGCATGAATGGGCAGGTAAGTGGAACTTCAGTTCAATATTACAAAGTGTAAGGTTTTGAAATTTGGTAAGCAATGATGGGATGCGAAGTATACACTTGGGGAAACTTTAAAAGAGGTAGAGGAGATGAGAGATTTGGGAGTGGTAGTGGACAAGGACCTGAAATTCAGGGGCCACATTACACATGTTGTGAAGACATCACATCGGATAATTGCGATGATGAAGAGCATTCTGACACGCAGAAATAAAGAGGTTATGATGCCATTGTATAAGGCCTTGATCAAACCTCATATGGATTGTTGTGTACAGATTTGGTCACCAGGTTTTCATAGTGACAAGGATATGTTAGTAAGGGTCCAGAGAAGATTCAAAAGGTGGTCAGTGGTCTTTGAAATGTGGAATATGAGGACAGATTGAGAGAATGTAAATTACAAAGCCTTATGAATAGGAGGAGGAGAAAGGGAGATATGATTAAGACATATAAGCTAGTTAAGGGTTATCAAGTTGACATGGGAGAGGGGGGACATAGAACAAGAGGTCATTCCTAGAAACTATAAGGAGGGTGTGAGGAGAAGGTTCTTTGCACAGAGAGTGGTTGGTGAGTGGAATGTGTTGCCTGAGTGTGTTATGAATGTAGACACATTGAATCAGTTTAAGGCACGGTTGGATGAGCTTTGTGTGATAGTGTGTACCTCCCAGAATGATTTCTGACTCCATGGAGGTCAGATATTAATAATAATGAAAATAATAATTGATCACAGAATTTTTACAATTTCAGAGGTTTGTAAAATTAATCTCATCTTATTTCCAAATTGCACTTTTTTCCCCTGCCATTTTAATGCTCAAAGGTGGTCAGTTGCCTTTGTAATGTGGAGTACTAGGACATTATATAATATATAGTTATTTTATTACATTATAGTATATTTTGTGCTGTAGGTGGGCTGAGCATTTTTTTCCTTATTATTATTAATTTATATATTTTTTGTGGTTTTAATTTATTTATTACACTGAAACCTTGCTCTAGAGACCAAACTTGAAACTTTTTCAAGAGCCACTTCAGGCCTCCAATAAGCAGGGCAGTGGTCTCACACTACGTGATGAAATTCATCTCTCATTTAATGTGAGAACATAGTAGTGGAATATGTGCCTAAAACCATCTCGATTGAAGCATTCTTCTATGAAAAAAAAAATTCTCAAAATTTGCAAAAAATTAAAGGTTGATTTTGTAGCCAAAAAAAAAAAAAAAGTTATGTGAGAGACCAAATAAAAATTTTAAATTTTTATGAGCGATATTCTTAATAGGTGACTATAAAGCAAAATTGGTTCCATACTGTTATTTTCATCCCTTCAGCTTATTGAAAATGCAGAAAACTGAATTTTGTTTGCTGCATTCTTCCATCAATATAATTTTTTAGGATCATGAGTGGTGTTACCATGTGCCAGTAGTAAATAAGAGAGTAGAAAAATAAATGAATGAATGCGTAAAAAAGAAAAAAATGAATATTTACATATAGGTACATAAAGCATCAAATGTCTAGTCAGAGGAAGTCTAATTTAATCTGTAATTTAATTTCTTTTTTACCATCCACTCCATTTCATTTTAAAGAAAGAAAGAATATCATTTTGATAACTAAAGTGATAAAATAATGTGTTCATTGAGTGTATATGGTCCACTGCCCAGTTTTAAAACTAGATTATATAATAATAATTATTCAAGGAAAGAGTAGGATGTGACAAGCAATTGTATAAAACACTGAAATTATCATGTTCAAAACTCTAAGAATTACTATTAAAATTGGCAACAAGATTATTTTTTATTATTTAGCAAATAGAATTGGTTTGAACAAAATTTTGGTAGAACAAAATTTTATGAGAACTTCAAACTGCAATGCATCGGTTCTTTGCAAACCCTAGATATATGAAATTACATTTCCTGCATAGTTACTGTATTAAAATTGTATTAAAAAATTTTTTTTGTAATTTTATATTAATGCTTGTGACATGCATCTCTCAACATGTAATTTGCTTTCTTCACACCTCTGAGGTGGCCCTAAAAATTGTCTTGATAAGTGGATGTACAAGATATGATGAATGATTCAAAAAAAAAAAAAAATTGCGATTTTCAAAATTCTGTCTAAGTTGAAGGATTGAAAATAACAGAACGTGACTAATTTTGCTATAGGTCACCTATCAAGAGTGTCTCTCATATAAATTTTTATTTTTTATTTGGTTTCCATATAACCTTTTTTTTTTTTTGCTTCAAATTCTGCCATTTTTAATTTTTTGTGAATTTTGAGGCTTTTTTTTTTTTTTTTTAAATAGAAGAAATACATCAATAAAGGCACATTTTGGGTGTATATATTCCACTACTTCTATAAAAGAAACATGCAATTAATAAGTTTCGTGGATTCAAACTAGCACTTTGAATCCACAAAACAGGTGGCTGCCATCTTGAAAAAATATTACTTTGGCTGAAAATGGCAATTAAAAATCAGAAATTGGACCACCCAGTAAATGAGTTGTGATTAAAACCCTCCAAAATTGTGAAAATTCTGTAGATCTTCCAAATAAAAATGGCTGCCATAATCAATTGGATCCCAGGAAAAATTTAAAAAATGTATATATTCTTCCATCTAAAGGGGTAATAAAAATAATTCACTTTCATCAAAATTAAATATTCAGTTTTGTCAGTTGTATGGAATATCTGCCTACTTTACAAAGGAATGAATGAACTTTTTTGATCTTAGAAGGTTCAAACTTAATGAATTTTGCAGTGATTTTTAAATACTTTGAATAAGAAATAGGATATGTTGTGTAGAAAATATGGAGACAAAAAACACATGTTAGAGCAATTATTTTACTTACAACCAAGAAAAATAACTTGATGTTTTGACCTCTATATCAAGGTCATTGTCAGTAATACATATATATATATGAACTAAACATAAGCTACATCACAGTACACATAAGTAAGTTATAGCATAACTGCTTTGTTAACTATTTACATCTAGCCTGACCTCTGATGAAGGGGGGAAAGAAAGAGAGGGGAGAGTAAAATTTTAAATCAAAAAAATGTAATGAAAAAATTTCCTTCACAATAATTCTACTCAAGATAAAAAAATAGATTACAAAAATGCCATAGCCATACTGTACATTAGGGAAATATCAGAAAAAATAGATAGAACACTTCATAAATACAATATTAAGGCAACATTTCAAACCTTCCACAGAATTGAAAAGCATACTCATCTCATCCAAAGATCCTACCCAAGGGCTTACCAAATTTAGTTCACCTGCAATTTATCCTACACACAATAAGAAAAGATTAACAGAACACATTAATTTCCTTCACTGCAGTAAAACTAGCCTTTCCAATCATGCACTCCAAATGTCACACAATTAATTGGAAAGGCACCAGTTCCCTACAATGCACCAAAACTTGGTTTGAAAGAAAATTCAAAGAAGCTTTTGTTATGCTGATTCATCATCCCAATCTTGACAAAAATGATGGGCTAGAAATTCCAAGAATATGGAACACCCATCTGCATCCCATATAACAGGAAGAAGTTGGTAGAATCCCAGTGCAACCTGATCAGGGGACAGAGCAATAAAAAAACAGGACTATAGAGTAGCAACTGATGTAGCTCCACTTTTAATTTTTTTTTTTTATCATTTTTATTTTATTATAAATTTTTTGATTAATTTTTTTTATTTTATTTAATTTTTCTAGATTTTAAATATTACTCTTTCCCTCACCAGAGATCACGTTAGTGTAAACAGTCAACAAGTAATTATACTTCAGTTTACTTATGTATATTGTGATATAGCTTGTGTTTAGTTCATATATATGTATTCCTGATGATGACCTTGATATAAAAATCGAAATGGTGTGTTATTTTTCATAGTTATATGTAGAGTAATTGCTTTAATACATGTATCTTTGTCCATAATTTCCACACAATAAATGCTGACCCCCTGTGCAGCTCTGAGAGAATGAAGAAATAAGAAAGCTGTTTTCAGAATAAATTGAAAGTTTATGCATTCTGCTGTGTGCAAGAAAGGAATAATTTTGTCATTCTTATTATGAAAGCATTTTCTTTTTTTTATTATTATTATTATTACACGACACCTCCAAGCAGTCATCGCAGCAGGGCACTCCACTACACATCCAATCGTCTCCCCCACCACTCAGTTCTCCTACTATCATATACACAATTACAATCAATGGCATCTACCCCTCATCACCACCATCAACAGTATTTTTTGTCTGTAAATTGCTTGTGTTCTTATACTGATAGCATACTATAAGACTCCTTGTAAATGGTAGCTGAAGACAGTCCTCAGTACAAGTTACTCTGTATAAGCAAATGCTTTCATAATAATATCGCTGAATTGCTGAGATATTAATTCATTTGTAAATTCGATATTGCTTGAATCAGTACGTGTGTGTGTGTAAGTTTCAGTGCACATTTATTTTGCACTATAAATATTTGTTTGTGTGTGTTCTATTCATTTTTATTAAATATCTTTTTTTTTTCTTTTTATTTTTATTATGACTCTCACTTTCTTATGTTTAATTAAATTTTAATCGCTATTTATTCCAATTTTCTGAGACCTATGTATAAACTTAATGTAGTAGTTTGTATCTTGATTTAACTACATTGCCGTCAATATGGATAAAATACATCACTCCTCTACACTTTGTATCCATCACATATTTCAATGTAATATCAATGGTATTACAATTTTAATATGCACTTCACATCCATGGTAACTTGGACGTATATACGTCCTGGCCGGTTGGATAGTTAAGAATATGGTTTTAGGATAACATGCTTTAACTTTTGTGAAAGCTTCATGAGCCCATTATTTTAATCCATTCCTTGAGAATATATCAAGAAATCAATTTAAAAGCATCTTTATATAGACAAACCATAAAATATGTTTGAATGTACACATGTGAATACATGTGTACATTCAAACATCAAAAGAGCTACAAATTGTATATATTTGTTTCACACACATGAACTTAACTATGCACATTGACTGGTCACCTGATTGTGTTTTGGTTTTAATTTCTATTGCATGTTTTGATACACTTGAAAGCAAACTTTTTCTCATACCCTTCTTCTGACATCTCTATCCTTATCCACTTTTCCCTTAATTTTACTCCATTTATTCTTACTATCTTCAAGCCCTTCCTAATAAAATGTTCTGGCTCTTCTGCTCTGTTTACCTTTATGAGTCTTTTATTATTATTATTATTATTAAAAGTACTGACAGAACACCTGGAAGTAGGGGCAAGCATTTTAACATGCAGCAATGGATCGCAATCTATTTTGTCTTGATGATGCTACTCACCATGCACCACTTTGAAGATAAAAAGAATTAAGAGAAAAATGAGACAATGACAAAAAAAGATAATGCTATGTCAGCTACAGAACCTGACAAGAATGATATTTTGGATCAGGGAAACACTTTAGTCCTGGTTGGCCAAGTGGTTAACGTATCTGCTCTCCAGCCAAAAGGCTGCGTGTTTGAATCCCACCATGGACATGGATGTTTGTGATTGTGAAAATGCTAGTGGTGGTGGTAGGCAGTAGATGCATTGGTTAGATGATGTGGTGGAGATGGGGAGTTGTCCTCTCAGTCTCCACCACAAGGATGATTAAGAATATGGTTTTAGGGTAATATGCTCTTGTGAAAGCCTCAAGAGCCCACTATTTTAATCCATTCCTTGAGAATATATCAAGAAATCGATTTAAAAGCATCTTTATATAGACAAACCATCGAATATGTTTGAATGTACATATGTGAATACGTGTATATTTGGGTGCCCTCCCTCAAGGAGGGCACCCACTTTGGACGATGAGTCCAAAGACTCATCATCCAAAGACCACTTAGCCAACCAAGACTATAGTGTTTTCCTGATCCAAAATATCATTCTTGTCAGGTTCTGTAGCTGACATAGCATTATCTTTTTTTGTCATTGTCTCATTTTTCTCTTAGTTCTTTTTATCTTCCAAGTGATGCATGGTGAGTAGCATCATCAAAGGAAAATTAGTTGCTATCCATTGCTGAATGGTAAAATGCTTGCCCCTACTTCCGGGTGTTCTGTCAGCACTTTCAAGAATCCAATTTATAACACTGATATGCATGCATTTTATTAACAAAATATTATGCAGTATGTTCAACCCATCAACTCTGAAAGGCCATCCTATGTTTGTATCATCATTTTTAATTTCTAAAAGCTAATTTAAAACAGCAAAATTTTTAACTCTAATCCTATATCAAACTGGAAAGTAGAAACTTTCCAGTTTGATATAGGATTAAAGTTAAAAATTCTTGAACTTATGTTATTTAACATCACATTTTAGAAACATAGTAGTGATTGTTTAGAATATCCTTTTTCTTCCCTATTATTATCTTATTTATGCATTTTATATATTTGCAGATTGTTCAGGACTTAAATACATTGAAACGGTTATTGAAAAAAGCAGAAAATGACCATTATTCACTTTACAAGTGAGTTGTTTTTTATTTTCATATAAAATTTTCACACCAGTTAGATTATTATTATGTGACACTTCCAAGGAGTCCAAAGACACTCACCTTGGAAGGGCACTCTACTCTACTTCACTAAATACATCTCACCCTCTCTACTACTACTTGACATTCTCCTACTATGACAATACTACTACTACCATCAAGGCCATGTACTGCCCATCACCAACAACAGTATTTTTTGTCTGTAAATTATGAATGTTCTGAAGGCCAATTTTTCTGTATGCAGAATGAAAAACCCAAATTTCCAGGAGGGAAAAACCCTGCTACCTCCGTACGAGATTGGCAAACTTATCTTCAGTTGAAAAAAAACTCATATAAGGATTCCCCTCGTCATGATGAGAATCAAATCCAGGTCTTTTCCAATCAAAGGGCGCAATGTTCCACTGTTCTGTGAAATCAGGATGTTCAAGAAATTTGAGAAATTATTTTTATTTGCAAACATTGAGCAATTCCAGATATAATGTTTCAACTAATGCAGATGAAACATTTTCATAATTCATATCCTAAGTAGCAGCTAACTTCATGGTTAGTATGATTAGCTACACATTTTATTCTGACTAATTACAGTTGTGACATCTCAACATCATGAAAACTAGAAACAGTATTTAGCTATTACTTAGAATATGTGTATTATTATTATTATTTTTTTTTTTTTTCATGTGAAAGGCTATAAACCTAAAGTACAATAGGTTGGTTTAAAGGTTATAAATAATCTGGAAATCATGCCCTCGAAAACAAACATGAAACTATTTTTTTTCAAGCCAATTTGTACCTCAAGTAAGCAGGGCAGTGATCTCACAGTGAAATTCATCTACCACCTGAAGACATTCACAAACATCCATATCCACAAAGAGATTCATCAGGAAACCAGGCCAAATGGTAAGAAATCAGCTACTAGAACACTCTCATCAAAATTAAAGATAGGCATCATTATCAATGTAATACACAAACAAAGACTAAAGTCCAGAATATGTAAGAGCCTTCTAATTTCTTCTTTGCCAGCTTGGTTGGCTGAGTGTTTAATGTATTCACTCTGACCAGCAGTCTGTAGGTTCAAATCCCACCATGAGCATGGATGTTGTGAATGTCTTTAGGTTGGAGATGCATTTCATTGCCTAGTGTGAGACCACCACCCCAATTATTGGAGGCTTGAAGTGATTTGAAATCAATCTTAAACAAATCAGCTTAGGAAAGCAATCTTTTTATATACACTACTTAGAAAGAAGATAATGGACATCCCTCAATGGGCAGGGTGCATTGTGCCATGTAACAAGTCACACGTTTATGACTTGGTAAATTAATATGATGCTCCCAAGTTAGTGCAACTGTGTCTGGGTGAAATTGCTGCAAGAAGTGAACTGACAAATTGGGCCATCTTAGGTCAAAATTCAATGATAACATACTGAGATGGAAACACAAGGAGTCAATGTAAGTGCTGTTGTCTGCAGTAGATGACCCATTACACTCACCAAAAGTGACCACAGAGTGCTATGAAGGATAATATGTAAAAACTGCCATTCACAAAGAGCTGAAACACTCATCAAAAACATTCAGAACCAAGACTTGCAACTTGGGTTTCCATAGTAGGACCACAATATGCAAGCCTTACATTATCCAAACCAACATGCAGCATCATCTTCAGTGGTGCAAAGAGCATGTACAGTGGGATGCAGAAGCTTGGGAAGCTGTGTTATGGAGCAATGAATCATGCTACATATTATACCGAGAAGATGGAAAGATGTGGCAAATACCCAGTGAAATACGCTGGTAAGAGAATATAACCCCAACTATGAAATTTGGAGATGGCAGTGTGATGGTATGCTCCTATTTTTTCTAATTTGACCTTGGAACCTCTGTTTGTGTTGCCGCAAACATTGAACTCCGTGAGGTATCTGAACATTCTGGACAGTGCAATGCTTCTTCCTTTGTGGCGTTTCTACAGAACTGACATTGTCTCTTTCAGCAGCACAGGGCACTATGTCATAAGGCTGATGCTGTAACTGCATGGTTTGTGGACATGAGCATTACCACACTTGACTGGCTTCCACAGACCCCTGATCTCAACCTTATTGAACATCTGTGGGATGAACTGAAGCAACAGATGCAATCAAGGGACATCTGCCCCACAATAGTCTAGGACCTCATTATATGCCTATAAGAAGAATGGTCCAAAATTCCCACTGATTGCTATTGTATACTTGCAGAAAGTATGCCTGGTAGGATTGCTACAATCATTGCAGTGAAAGGAGGTCCTACATCTTATTAAGATGGGTACCATGGCTGTTTGTTTCTCGCACTATGGTGTCTACTGTCTTCTTTCCAAGCAGTGTAGATGATAAATACAATGAAGGTGACAAAATATTTTGGTGTCTGCTAAGAATGCTAAAAAAAATAGAATCAAGTATCTTAAAATGAATCAGAGAATCATAAAAGTGATACAAAAACTGAGAATAAGGATATTCTCAGAAATATGAAATGAATGATATTTGTTCTGAAATGTTGAAATATGGTAGTTTTTGTAAAATTTTGTTTCATGGGCTATAGTACATAATTCAGTGGTTGATCCCAAGGTTGAAGTATAGTTGATTTGAGTAAAGCTCTCCCTACACCAATTTGTAAAAAGTGAAATTTTTAAAATTAAATATGAGATTTATACAAACATTTCCTACTGAGCATTCTTCCAGATAAGATTTATGATTACTTGAGAAAAGGGCTAAAAAAAATTAAGATGAACATACTGAATTTAAGGCAAATAGAAATTGCGAAGACCAAATTTTTAACTTATGGAAAATCCCAGGCATAAAATGAAGATCTCTGTATTATTGATTTAAAAAAAAAAAAAAAAGTGATAAGGGCCAGTCAAAAAAACTGTTTAAAACACTAAATTTGCATGACGTAAATGGAACCTTATACAAAGTGATGAATAGATTATATTTAAGTTGCAAATTGGCAGCGTGAATACCACCACCTGGCATGATAACACACACACACACTCCGTGTTTCACTAGGAACATTATACAGTATCTGTAGATTTCCACGTTAGACATCGTGTATGTGAATGCAGAACAGATGCAGCAGACAAAACAATTTCACTCCTTTTAGTGAGATTACACCTTCCATAGCTGAGTCTTCTGAATGTGTCCAACCTAATGGCAACCATTTTGAATATTTATTAAAATAACCTCTACAGTGTAACTGCTTTCACATTAAATGATTATATCCGTTCTTATCAGTTATGTTTCAAATAACCATTAAAAATCATGCCTATTTTACACAGAATTTCTGACAGAATGGTCCAAGGAGCCCAAAATATGCATGTGCATATGAACAGTCTTTCAATTCTGTTATATAGTGTTTCTGCAAAATATCCTTATGTTTATTTGATATGGGTAATTACAAGTCATTTTATTATACAAATAATTTCTAAATGAGTTAAAATTTATTGTAATGGTATGTTTTTGTGCATTTGGTATAAATAAAAATGAAAACTTACTTCATTTTTATTTATTTATTTTTCCTTTTCCTAAGAAAGTGACTCTATTTCTTAACCCATAGGGCATACCAGTTTCTCATGACCAGTGGATATAAAGAATTCATTCTTGAAAATGTTAAGCAAGAAATTGTATTATCAAAAAGTATAGAAGCAATGGAAGTAATTTCTTTTTTGGAAAGCTATACTGGATCAGAGACGCAAGATGTGCAAATGATATAATTTTGACAAGTTTGTATAAAACATGAGTTAAGTAGCATATTTTTAGTCAGTTAAATATAAATAATTGTTAAAATGTTTAACTTGGAAAGTCTATGACATGTTACATTTGTTATAACACAGAAACATTCAATTCATTTCTTTTGAAATGAAATGTGAAGAGACAAAAAGTCTTCTCGAAATTATGGTAGAAATTTATTAATGACTTGTGTAAAAAATGCCAATATTATATTATGTATTTTCATTTTCAGATAAATTCAGTTTGATTTTGTATAGAATAATTCTAATAATGTAAATGTATTTTTCTTTTGAATTTTGATAATATATTGCAAAATGTCATATATTACACACACACAATATCAGTTTTTATTTTAATGTTAACATTATAATTTATTGAACTGTTTGACAGAATATTACTATTAGTCCATATGATAAATAACTCTAAACAAATTTGTATCTTGTTATGCATAATATATAATTTGGAATATTAGTTGAAAATAAAGTTTAAATCAGTAAAACTTAAGTCCCAGTCATCTTGTTTTCCTCTGGTATATCACATACCCAAGTCCCCCCTCACATACACACACACACACACACACAGGAATTCAATTCCAGAAGTCAGAATTACTTGTAACTTTAACTATAACAGCAATACTATTAATGAAAACAATTATCATTGAGCAGCTTGCAAGACATTAATTCTTCACTTCTAACAGTATTGCATATGTGATATATTTGTATATAATGTGAGTGTTGAGATTATCTTCCTTCCTTTCTTCCCTCTTTGTATTAATCACTTAGTGCAGGATGCATCGACTACCTCCTAGCTTGTATGTGTGAATTATTACTTCATGCTTGCTGCAGTGATACTTTGTCTGCTATATTGGAATTAATCATATTAATACTTATTCAATATGTGAATATTGAATAGTAGAATGTTATTATCATTGTATGAGTAAATATAAATACCCCAATATTTTTTCTGCAGTTACTGCTAATATTATAATCTAGATGTAAAAATTAAACTAAAAATTGTAAATGGCAGGCATTACATATTACACATCATGCATGGAAGTATGACCGCTTTTATGCTCATAACATGGTTGTCGGGAATGTTCAGTTTACACCTGTGCTATAACTGAAGTATCATCATCATACTTTTCATGGAGTTAGACCTACACTGGCCTGTTCTGATCTCAGAATTCATCATTGAATCTCTTTAGAGGATGTGCTGGTTTTTTTTTTCCTAATGGTTTGTAATTTAATAATTGTTTTGGTAATCTTTCTGTTTTCATTCTTTCAATGTGTTCCATCCATTTATGTTATATTTCTTTATTTTTTTCTATTACTGATTCCTGGTTTAGTCTTTTAATAATTTCTTCATTTTGGGAAAATTTGGAGAAAAGAGCAAAGCTAATAATAATGGCAAATATCTGTTGGATTTCTGCTCAGGACATGGACTGGTTATTACTAACACCATGTTCCAACATAAAAATGTGCACAAATTCACATGGAGAGAAGAAGCTAGGAATAAGAAAAGTCTCATTGACTATGTTATTGTTGATAGTGATGTTTTCTCCCTGGTGCAGGACACTAGAGTGTACAGGATTTGAAAATTGGAAGTGATCACTATTTAGTCTTGAGCAGGATAAAATTGAATTTCATATTGAAAAGAATAACATGTAAGAAAGTTTTAAAGCGAATAAAAGTTGAGCAGCTCTCAGATGTGAACTGTAGACTAAAATACACAAAGATTATTGAAAAGAAAATGAAAGAGTTTGAGAACAGGAATCAAACCTTGGAGATTCAGTGGCAAACTCTGAAGAAAACATTGATTGATTCTGCCAGAGAGGCATGTGGTGAGGTTGTGTGCAAGGATAAAAAAATCAGAACATCCTGGTTGACACAGGAAGTTAAAGAGGCAGTGAAGGAAAAGAAGAAAGCATATCAAAAGTTCCTGGCAAATAAGTCAGCTTTTACTCTTACAGAATACAGAGACAAATGTAAGAAAGCTAAACAGTGTGTAAAACTAGCTAAACAAAGGTCATGGGAGGACTTTGGCAAGAATATAGAAAATAAATATCAAGAAGGTGGCAAAATGTTCTGGAGGTTATTGAAGAAGTTTAGGAATGGAGGAAAGAGCGCTGTTAAAGGAGTTAGAGATGATAAAGGTGACATGAAAACAGGAGAAAAAGATATCCTTGAAGTATGGAGTAATTATTTTGAAAAACTGCTAAATGAAACAAGCAGTGATGACAGCACAATGATAAAAAACACAAGCCATCAAAGGCTTGAAATGTGGAAAGGCAGCAGGAGTAGATGATATTCAACCAGAAATGCTGAAGTATGGTGGTATAAATGTCTTACAGTGGCTGCACTGCATAGTTCAGAAGGCCTGGACAGAGGGAAGAATTCCCGATGATTGGAGTAGAGCTCTCATAGTACCCATATATAAAAAGGGAAATAAAACTGAATCTGAGAATTACAGAGGTATTTCCCTACTGAGTGTTCCTGGCAAGATCTATGCAAGTATACTTGAGAAACGGTTGAGAAGAATTGTGGAAGAAAAGCTTGGTGAAGAACAAGCTGGATTCAGGCCAAATAGAGGCTGTCAGGATCAGATCTTCACTTTACGACAAATAGTCGAGAAAGCATGGAAATATAACAAAGATCTGTATTTAAGTTTTGTCAATCTGGAAAAGGCATACAACAAGGTGCCAAGAGAGAAGCTATTCAATCACTACAGTTATATGGTGTCAGTGGGGCATTATATCAAGCAATACTTAGTCTTTATTTGAGTTGTAAGTCAGCAGTTAGAATTGAAGGAAGTACAGGAAGATGGTTTAATGTTAAATCTGGTGTGAGACAAGGATGTACATTATCCCCTCTGTTATTCATTATCTATATGGATCACATTATGAAAGAAAGTGGTATTAAACCTGATATCAAAATTGGAGATGTTAATGTCAGCTCTTTGCTTTATGCGGATGATGTTATACTTCTAAATAAATCCGCTACAAGTCTACAGGAGTCTCTGACTAAATTGAATAGCTGTTGTAATAGATATGGTATGAAGGTCAGCAATAAAAAGACAAAGACAATGAAAATAGGCAGAATCATTGAAAATGTCAACTGTGTTGTGAATGGAGAACCTGTGGAACAAGTAAAACATTTCAGCTACTTGGGCACGATTTTTACTGAAGATGGTAAATTAAATATAGAAATAGACAACAGAAACAGCAAAGCTGGTATGGTAGTAAGTCAATTGAATAAATTCATATGGAATAAGAGAGAAATTAGTCGGAACACTAAATTAGCTGTATACAAGACAGTGTTCAAACCAGTTTTAACTTATGGATCTGAGAGCTGGGTCAGAAGTAAAACACTTGACCAAAGACTAGAGACCGCAGATATGAGAGTCCTGAGAAAGATTAGAGGTGTGAACAGATGGCATCAATGGCAATATCATATTAAAAATGAGGATATTAGGAAAGAACTTGACATTGTCAGCATCCAGGAATGCGTTAGCAGAGCTAATCTCAGGTGGTATGGTCACTTAAATAGAATGGGAGAGGAAAGAGTAGCAAAACAAGTGTTCTCTGCCAGGTTGGCAGGAAAACGACCCAGAGGAAGACCAAGATATAGGTGGATTGATATGGTACAAAGTGCCTTAAACGATAGAAATGTAAGATCTGATAATGTTGGAGTCTTGACAAGTAACAGACTATTTTGGAGGAAAATTGTAGATAGGAAGTTAGTAATGATGTAATTTTTTCATGTAGTACTGTCATATCCTGTACACCCCTTGAGGGAACATGGCAAGAATTTGATGATGATGATGATGATTATTTAATTTAAATAAATATTAAAAAGTTGCTGATATGTAGTAGCCTTTAGAGGAATGTGGAGAACCGACCAGGGCTTCTGACCTAGCATCCAGTCCTCACCTTCTCGTGGTGCACCCTGTTGGGTATCTACCTGGATACTAAACGAACAAGGATGGACTAGAAATTTGAGATTTAGCCGACCAAATTGTATTCTTATTGGCTTAAACCAAAATATAGAATGATGGTACAACATGACAGAATTTCATGCTAGCTAGTGCATTGCCCAGTTAAAAAAAGGCCCTGTTGTTTTCGGCAGGGAACCAGGGCGAACAGCAAAAAGTCAACTACTGGAACAAATCTGAAAACACACCCCAACTCGACATCACCAGAGTTAAAGATCAGTACTATCAACATAAGAAGCCTGAATGGCAAAGAAATGGAGCTAGCTGAGGAATTAGATAAGTACCAGATAAACATAATAGGGGTGACCGAAACAAAAAAGACAAAAACTGGTGAGATTTTTTTGAGCAATAAATACAAATTGTTATATTCAGGCAATGACAATCAAGGAAAAGAAGGAGTAGCCATAGTATTCAACACTAAATATGAAGCTAATCCTCTTGAAACGGCAAGCAGTCTCAAGTAGAGTGATGTGGACAAATATCAGAATGGGGAACTGGATAATGAGACTTATTTGTGCCTCTAGTCCCACAGAAGGTTCTCGTAAGGTAGAAGTGAAGGAATTTTTTGAGGCTTTAGAGAAAGCAACTGACACAAAGAAAAAGGAAAAGTTGGTCCTTGTTGGGGATCTCAATAGCAGAGTAGGAAATGATTGTCAGACATACAAAAATATTTTGGGAAAATTTGGAGAAAAGAGCAAAGCTAATAATAATGGCAAATACCTGTTGGATTTCTGCTCGGGACATGGACTGGTTATTACTGACACAATGTTCCAACATAAAAATGTGCACAAATTTGCATGGAGAGAAGAGGCAAGGAATAAGAAAAGTCTTATTAACTATGCTATTGTTGATAGTGATGTGTTCTCCCTGCAAATCCTCTGTACACTCTGGTGCAGGACACCAGAGTGTACAGAGGATAATTTAGAATTATTCCAGAAAACATGAAAGAATTTGAGAACAAGAACCAAACCTTGAATATTCAGTGGCAAGCCCTGAAGAAAAAATTGATTGATTCAGCCAGAGAGACAGGTTTAGGTTGTCTGCAAGAATAGAGAAATCAGAACTCTATGGCTGACATGGGAAGTTTAAAGAGGCAGTGAAGAAAAGAAGAAATCATATCAAAAGTTGCAGACAAGTAAGTCAGCTGGTACTCTTAGAGAATACAGAGATAAATGTAAGAAAGCTAAACACTGAGTAAAACTAGCTAAACAAAAGTCATGGGAAGACATTGGTAAGAATATACATAAAATAAATATCAGGAAGATGGCAAAATATTCTTGAGGCTGTCGAAAAAGCTCCGAAATGGAGGAAAGAGTGCTGTAAAAGGAATTCATCATCAAATTCCTGACATAACCCTCAAGGGGTGTACAGGATATGATAGTACTACATGAAAAATTTACATCATTACTAACTTCCTATCTACAGTTTTCCTCCAAATCAGTCTGTTACTTGTAGACTCCAACATTATCAGATCTCATATTTCTATCTTCTAAGGCACGTTTTACTGTATCAATCCACCTATATCTTGGTCTTCTTCTGGGTCGTTTTCTTGCCAACCTGGCTTAATGGATTTTTTACAACACTCAAAAAGAATTAAAATAGAATTTAATACTTCATATATTTCGTCCTAGTCACTAGGACATCTACGGGGATTACAAAAACAATTAATGTAACATATACACAAATAACAAACAATACTAAGCCCAACTACGTGGGTGACACTAAAGTCCTATCTAGGTAGAGCGCCCTCTGAGGGCAGTAGTAGGTGGCCTGGAATGTAAGGTGGGAACTCTGGTGATGAGTGTTTCCCAAATCTTCGGAAGCTTAATGCAACTGTATTTATTGAGATTTGGTTGGTTTTTGAGAGCTGCTGCTGCTTCTAAGAAAAGTCTCTCTTTCTTGAATTTGCTGTGGTGGAGCATGGTGGTTTTCTTCCATGATACCCTGTGGGTGGTGTCCAAAACATGGTCAGCCAAGCCTTGAATGGCCATAGTTGTGTTTGAAGATGTAAGACTTGTGACAGTCGATCTTAATACCAGTGAATACAATCGTAAAATGAACATTATCCTCCGCGATCGCGCTACCTACATCCCGCTAGAACACGTCCCCACAAAAACACAAGAAACTAAAAATTTTACTCAAAAAAGTATCTTCCTGGCCCCCGGATGTCACGAAAAAACTTAAACCTTTCCGCTCCCCCCCCCAAATATACGGTTTACCAAAAATCCACAAACCCAATTCCCCACTCAGGCCTATAGTAGATGCCACCAATGCACCTTGCTATGGACTGTCTAAACAGCTGGCCAACTCTCTGATCCCTCTCACCGGAAGGTCCCCTTCCTATATAAAAAACTCGACCCACTTTAAAGCCCTCACTGAAAATTTAACCTTGAATAAGACAGACATATTGGTAAGCTTTGATATCTCCTCTTTGTTTACCAATATTCTCTTAATTGACACCTTATCTCTCTTAGAAAAGTTTTTCCCTCTGACATCTTAAATCTCTTTTCCTTTGCCATTAACTCTGGGTATTTCTCTTGGAACAACAAAATCTACAAGCAGATAGAGAGAACTGCCATGGGTTCCCCCCTCTCACCCCCCCTTGCCAATTTCTATATGGAAGATTTCAAAAAACGAGCCATAGAATCAGCCCCACTCAAACCTTCTATCTGGCTAAGATATGTAGATGATGTGTTCTCTATTTGGCCTCATGGCCCAGACACGTTAGACTCATTCCTCAGTCATCTCAATAGTCTACATCCAAGAATCCAGTTCACTATGGAAAAGGAAAAGAACAATTGTTTACCTTTCCTAGACACCTTAGTCACACGCCTGCCTAATGATACACTTACCTTCACCGTATACAGAAAAACCCACACACACAGGCAGATACATTCACAAACTCTCTCACCACCACCCTTCTCAACAATATGGCATTATTAAAACTCTTACCAAGAAAGCCCACAATCTTTGTTCCAGTGGAACCGCCCTCACTACTGAGCTTAACCACATACACAGCACTTTCCTCTCCAATGGCTACAGCGATCACAGTATCAAAAAAATAATCAACTCCTCCCCCATTCCCCGTCCTTCTCGTCAACAAGATTTTAAAAATTCCATCACCATACCCTACATCCGTTTCACATCCGGAAAAATAGCCAAGATACTAAAACAGTACAACCTACACACAGCATATAAGCCCCACCGCCAACTTGCTACCCTTATCCATTCTACGAAAGATCAGCTCCCTCCTCTCTCTCTCTCTGCCTGGAGTTTACAAAGTACCCTGTTCCTGTAAGCTGGCGTACTTTGGACAGACAGGCAGATCAGCATCCATCCGTCTAGAGGAACACAAGTCTTACATCTTCGAACACAACTATGGCCATTCAGGCTTGGCTGATCGTGTTTTGGACACCACCCACAGGGTATCATGGAAGAAAATCACCATGCTCCACCACAGCAAATTCAAGAAAGAGAAACTTTTCTTAGAAGCAGCAGCAGCTCTCAAAAACCAACCAAATCTCAATAAATACAGTTGCATTAAGCTTCCGAAGATTTGGGAAACACTCATCACCAGAGTTCCCACCTTACATTCCAGGCCACCTACTACTGCCCTTAGAGGGTGCTCTACCTAGATAGGACTTTAGTGTCACCCACGTGGTTGGGCTTAGTATTGTTTGTTATTTGTGTATATGTTACATTAATTGTTTTTGTAATCCCCGTAGATGTCCTAGTGACTAGGACAAAATATAGGAAGTATTAAATTCTGTTTTAATTCTTTTTGAGTGTTGTAAAAAATCCATTAAGCCTCCAACATGATGTCTTCACAGCACTTAAGCCTCCACACACGTATGCCAACCTGGCAGAGAACACCATTCTGTTTAAGTGACCATACCACCTGAGATTAGCTCTGCTAACACATTCCTGGATGCTGACAATGTCAAGTTGTTTCCTAATATCCTCGTTTTTAATATGATATTGACATTGATGCCACCTGTTCATGCCTCTAATCTTTATCAGGACTCTCATTTCTGTGGTCTCTAGTCTTTGGTCAAGTGTTTTTACTTCTGACCCAGCTCTCAGATCCATAAGTTAAAACTAGTTTGAATACTGTCTTGTATACAGCTAATTTAGTGTTCCGACTAATTTCTCTCTTATTCCATATGAATTTATTCAATTGGCTTCCTACCATGCCAGCTTTGATTCTGTTGTCTTTTTCCATATTTAATTTACCATCTTCACTACACATCGTCCTAAGTAGCTGAAATGTTTTACTTGTTCCACAGGTCCCCCATTCAAAACACAGTTGACATTTTCAACGATTCTACCTATTTTCATCGTCTTTGTCTTTTTATTGCTGATCTTCATACCATATATATTACAACAATTATAATTTAGTCAGGGAATCTTGCAAACTTGTAGCGGATTTATTTAGAAGTATAACGTCATCCGCATAAAGCAAAGAGCTGACATTAACATCTTCAATTGTGATATCATGTTTAATACCACTTTTCTTCATAATGTGATCCATATAGATAATGAATAACAGAGGGGGATAATGTACATCCTTGTCTCATTAACCCATCTTCCTGTACTTCCTTCAATTCTAACTACTGATGTGCAACTCAAATAAAGACTAAGTATTGCTTGATATAATGCCCCATTGACACCATATAACTGTAGTGTATTGAATAACTTCTCTCTTGGCACCATGTCGTGTGCCTTTTCTATATCGACAATACTTTGTTATATTCCCATGCTTTCTCAACTATTTCGTAAAGTGAAGATCAGATCCTGACAGCCTCTATTTGGCCTGAATCCAGCTTGTTCTTCGCCAAGCTTTCCTTCCACAATTCTTATCAACTCTTTCTTAAGTACACTAGCATAAATCTTGCCCGGAACACTCAGTAGGGAAATACCTCTGTAATTCTCACATTCAGTTTCATTTCCCCTTTTATGTATGGGTACTATTAGAGCTGTACTCCAATCATCAGGAATTCGTCCCTCTGTCTAGGCCTTCTGAATTATGCAGTGCAGCCATTGGAAGACTTTTATACCACCATACTTCAGCATTTCTGGTCGAATATTCATCTACTCATGCTGCCTTTCCACATTTCAAGCCTTTGATGACTTTTTCTACTTCAAGTATTTTCTACTCCATATTTCAAGGAAATCTTTTCCTCCTGTTTTCACCTTTATTATCTTTAACTCCTTTTACAGCACAATATTTTGCCACCTTCTTGATATTTATTTTCTATGTTCTTGCAAAAGTCGTCCCATGACTTTTGTTTAGCTAGTTTTACACAGTGCTTAGCTTTCTTACATTTGTCTCTGTATTCTCTAAGAGCACAAGCTGACTTATTTGCCAGGAACTTTTGATATGCTTTCTTCTTTTCCTTCACTGCCTTTTTAACTTCCTGTGTCCACCATGGAGTTCTGATTTTTCTATTCTTGCAGACAACCTCATCATATGCCTCTCTGGCTGAATCAATCAAGGTTTTCTTCAGAGTTTGCCACTGAATCTCCAAGGCTTGATTCCTGTTCTCAAACTCTTTCATTTTCTTTTCAATAACCTTTCTGTATTTTAGTCTGCAGTTCACATCTGAGAGCTGCTCAACTTTTATTCGCTTTAAAACTTTCTTACATGTTATTCTTTTCAATATGAAATTCTTTATCCTGCTCAAGACTAAATAGTGATCGCTTCCAATTTCAAATCCTCTGTACACTCTGGTGTCCTGCACCAGGGAGAACACATCACTATCAACAATAGCATAGTTAATGAGACTTTTCTTATTCCTTGCCTCTTCTCTCCATGTGAATTTGTGCATATTTTATGTTGGAAAATGGTGTTAATAATAACCAGTCCATGTCGTGAGCAGGAATCTAACCGGTATTTGCCATTATTATTAGCTTTGCTCTTTTCTCTAAATTTTCACAAAACATTTTTGTATGTCTGACAATCACTTCCTACTCTGCTATTTAGATATTTGCTCTATCAGAATGGTATATTTAGATATACCATTCTGATATTTGCTCACATCACTCTACTTGCAACTGCCTGCCATTCAAGAAGATTAGCCTCATATTTAGTGTTGAATACTATGGCTACCCCTTCTTTTTCTTGATTGTCATTGCTTGAATATAACATTTTGTATTTATTGCTCAGAATGATCTCACCAGTTTTTTTCTTTTTTGTTTCAGTCACCCCTATTATGTCGATCTGATACTTATCTAATTCCTCAACTAGCTCCATTTCTTTGCCATTCAGGCTTCTTTTGTTGATAGTACCGATCTTTAACTCTGGTAATGTTGAGTTGGGGGTGTGCTTTGAGATTTGTTCCAGTAGCTGACTTTTCTCTGTTTCCCCTGGTGAAAACAACGGGAGCCTTGTTTAACATGACGACGCCCCAGCCGGCATGAAATTTTGTCATGTTGTACCATCATTTTCTATATTGGTTTAAGCCAATAAGAATACAATTTGGTCGGCTAAATCCCAAATTGCCAGCCCATCCTCGTTCGTTCAGTAATCAGGTAGATACCCAACTTGGTGCACCGCAAGACGGTGAGGATTGGACAGGTGACATGAAAATGGGAGAAATAGATATCCTTGAAGTATGGAGTAATTACTTCGAAAAATTGCTAAATGAAACAAGCAGTGATGACAGCACAGTGGTAAAAAAAAAACACTAAACAGGATGTAGTCAGGAATACATATTCATACTTTAAGTAGAAAAATCTATCAAAAGCCTGAAATGTGGAAAGGCAGCAGGAGTAGATGATATTTGACCAGAAATGCTCAAGTATAGAGGTAGGTATAAAAATCTTACATTGGCTGAACTGCAGTAGTTCAGAAGACCTGGAGAGAAGGACAAATTCCAGATGATTGGAGCAGAGTTCTCATAGTACCCATATATAAAAAGGGAAATAAAACTGAATGTGAGAATTATAGAAGTATTTTTCTACTGAGTTTTCCTGGTAAGATATATGCAAGTATACTTGAGAAACAGTTGAGAAGGATAGTGGAAGAGAAGTTTGGTGAAGAACAAGCCAGATTCAGGCCAGATAGAGGCTGTCAGGATCAGATTTTCATTTTACGACAAATAGTTGAGAAATCATGGGAATATAACAAAGATCTGCATTTAAGTTTTATAGATCTGGAAAAGGTATATGACAAGGTGCCAAGGAAGAAGTTATTCAAAACTCTACAGTTATATGGTGTCAATGGGACATTATATCAAGCAGTACTTAGTCTTTATTTGTGTTAAGTCCACAGTTAGAATCGAAGGAAGTACAGGAAGATGGTTTAATGTTAAATCTGGTGTCAGACAAGGATGTACATTGTCCCCTCTGTTATTCATTATCTATATGGATCACATTATGAAGGAAAGTGGTATTAAACCTGATATCAAAATTGGAGATGTTAATGTCAGCTCTTTGCTTTATGTGGATGATGTTATACTTCTAATAAATCCACTACAGGTCAGCAATAACAAGACAAAGACAATGAGAATAGGCAAAAGCATTGAAAATATTAACTGCATTATGAATGGAGAAACTGTGAAGTAAGTAAAACATTTCAGCTACTTAAGCACGGTTTTTAGTGAAGATGGTAAATTAAATATGGAAATAGACAATAGAATCAACAAAGCTGGTATGGTAGGAAGTCAATTGAATAAATTCATATGGAATAAGAGAGAAATTAGTTGGAACACTAAATTAGCTGTATACGTAGAAAGTATTTTTAACTTGGGTATAGTTATGTTAAAGATATCAAGCAATTTTAAACCTGGTTTTACTCCATTTTTTCCAAGTAAGCAAACAGACAAAATGTCAAGTTTGCGCCTGCAATTTATGCAAGACTGGCTGATCCCACAGGTAGTGCAAGACCAAGGGAACTCGTGGTAAAAGTGGAGCAAGCTCTGATCACTAATCTTAATATTTACCCTTAATGCCAAAACACATCTCCAAGAAGGGGATGTATGATGTTTTGTATTAAAGGCAAGGGGCCACTACCCAGACCGGTTTCGACCTTTATTGAGGTCTCATCAGTGGGAGCTAGGCTAGAAATACCAAGATTTAGTAATACAGAGCTTGTAAGTATTTTACCAAAACAAGTTACCATAAGGTGTTATAACCTTATTAAATAAAAATCTCGGAGGAGATATAGATGTAGAAAGTATTTTTAACTTGGGTATAGTTAAGGGTAAATATTAAGATTAGTGATCAGAGCTTGCTCCACTTTACCACGAGTTGCCTTGGTCTTGCACTAACTGTGGGATCAGCTAGTCTTGCATAAATTGCAGGCGCAAACTTGACATTTTGTCTGTTTGCTTACTTGGAAAAAATGGAGTAAAACCAGGTTTAAAATTGCTTGGTATCTTTAACATAGCTGTATACGTGTTCAAACCAATTTTAACGTATCGATCTGAGAAGTGAGTCAGAAGTAAAACACTTGACTAAAGACTAGAGACCGCAGATATGAGAGTCCTGAGAAACATTAGGGGCACGAACAGATGGCATCAATGGCAATATCATATTAAAAATGAGGATATTAGGAAAGAACTTGACATTGTCAGCATCCAGGAATGCGTCAGCAGAGCTAATCTCAGGTGGTATGGTCACTTAAATAGAATGGGAGAGGAAAGATTAGCAAAACAAGTGTTCTCTGCCAGGTTAGCTGGAAAATGACCCAGAGGAAGACCAAGATATAGGTGGATTGATACAGTAAAAAGTGCCTTAGAAGATAGAAATATAAGATCTGATAATGTTTGAGTCTTGACAGATAACAGACTGATTTGGAGGGAAATTGTAGATAGGAAGTTGGTAATGATGTAAATTTTTCATGTATTATTATTCATATCCTGTACACCCTTTGAGGGTTATGTCAGGAATTTGATGATGATGAAATAAAGTTTTTGGAATATTTTATTAGTTTTTTATTTAAAATTCTGCTATATGTTTTATAACAGGAATTTAGAATATTTATACCTCTATCAATACGTTAAAGTGTGTTGGATTTGCTAATAGCATTAGATGGGGTCTCTGTGAAGAATATAGCTTTTTTACCACTAGTTATCATTGACCATTCTGTGCTTTCTTGGGAAGTATCTAATTGTATTGATGCTCCAATTAGAACAAGTTACTTGTTGTCTATAAAGCTGAAAATTATGATAAACTTAGGAGAAAACTATCTTTGGTCCCATGGTATTAGTTACTGAATGGAAAATATGTCAGCAATGCATGGGAATCTTTGATAACGTGTGCTTAAATGAGGCATTATCTGAATGTAATTACCCTAGTGTTCAAATAATAAATAAGTTGCGAGTGAAATGGATGTGCACCCTTCTTAAGCAAGAGATCCACAAGATGATAATTTGGAAAGAATATCATGAGAATAAGAGTGAGAGGAGTCATGAAATATATAAAGCTCAAGCCAGAAAATTTCCGATTATTATGCAGAAAGCTAAATTTGAGTATGAAAAAAAATTGGCGCCATGCAAGCTAAAGGCAATCCAAAAGAATTTTATCATTATGCCACAAGCAAAAGAAATAATGAATGTGAAAGAATAACTTTTTTGAGTGCAGATGTTACTCTAGTGTTGGAAGCTAATGAAATGATTCAATTAATCAGCGCACACTTTGCCAAGATATATCAACCAAGGTGTATGTAAAATGGTGCCCAGTGTTACTGCTACGTTGGATGAAGAGTTAGAGGTTCATGAAAATGAAGTTGAAGAGCTGTTGCATAACCTGGATAAGAATTTATCAATAGGGACAGATGGAATATGAGCCTGTTTGCTAAAGGAATGTTCAGCTGAATTGCCTAGGTCTTTCACATGTTTGTATAATTTGAATCTCAGCTCAGGAATGATAGCAAACAGGCTCATATTCCATCTGTCCCTATTGATAAATTCTTATCCAGGTTATGCAACAGCTCTTCACATCAGTTCAATTGTACAAAGGTGGTGCAAAAACTGATGTGTCTCTAACTACTGATCTATCCGTATCTCTGGTGTGGTAGTGAAGATTTTATAGAAGTTGCTAAAAACTTTCATACAGAAATGGGTAGACAAACAAGCTATACTTTGCAAGGAGCAGCATGGGTTTACTAAAGGAAAATGATGTTTTAGCAATTTGCTCAGATTTTATAACAATGTTATGGCCAGGTTGGATACACTATGATAATATTGGATTTTATCAGGCATGTGATAGTATACCACACAAAAGGCTGTTGCATAAACTGGAGAATATGGGATTGGAATATGAACTATTGACTTGTATCAGAGAATGGTTGACAGATAGACAGACAGATATCAAAAAGTGGTATACAGTGGGTGTGAATCTGCCAGGTTTAATGTGACCAGTGATGTGCCTCAGGGATCTTTGAGCCATTATTGTTCAGTCTATACATTAATGACATCAGACAGGGTCTAACATCAGTGTGCAATTGTTTGCCGATGATATGAAAATAGGTAGGGTAATCAGAGATGTTGCTGATATTCAACAATTACAAAATGAATTGAATAGACTGGAAATTTGGGCAAATGAAAATGGCTGTCAATTTAATGTTAGTAAGTGTAAAGTTATGCACTTAGCATGATGAGATTTCGAGTGGCATATTATATTAGCAGAGTTATGCTACAAGAAACTGAAGAGGCAAGAGATCTTGACGTATTGGTGGATAGGAATTTGAAGTTCAAAGGTCACATGGCAAAAGTTGCAAGTACAACTCAGAGGATAATTGTGATGTTGAAGTAAACCTTGACATTTAAGGATAAGGAAGTCATTTTGTCTCTTTATAAGGCTTTGATAAGACCACACCTGGATTATTGTGCACAGATTTGGTCTCCTGGATTCCAAGGTGATAAAGAAACTGGAAAGTTTGCAAGAAGAGTTACAAAGATTATATCCAGATTATGGGATTTAGATTATGAGGATAGATTGAGAGTATGTAGATTACAGACTCTGGTTGAAGTTCAGGAGAAAGAGGGGCAATATGATAGAGGTCTATAGAGTTTGCTCAATTAATTAAGAGAACATGGGGGGGATATCCATGGAAGTTAAATTTGTTCACAGTCAAGAAAGGGGTAAGAGCTAGGTTTTTCTCTCACAGAGCAGTAAATGAGTGGAATAGTTTGCCTTTAAGGGTAGTAAGTGCATCTAGTGTGAATGAATTTAAGGGAAGGTATGACAGCTGATTTGGGTGATTTATTGAATTTTTTGATCTTTCCTAAGCTTTTATTGCTGCTGTATTTAGTATCGTTTTTATATTAAGCTATTATATTTCTATTTCTTCACTTCATTTTATTTTATCTAAATATTGGTTAATTCTTTGTTCATATAGCCATTGTACATTTATGTTCATATAGCCATTGTATATTTATGTCTAGTGAATGAATTTAAGCCATTGTATATTTATGTCTAGTGTGAATGAATTTAAGGGAAGGTATAACAGCTGATTTGGGTGATTTATAGTCTCCCTCGATGAGTGCTTGACTCTCTGGAGGTATGACATTTAATAATCTAGTGTTATAAAAGAATGTTTTACATTTTCTTTCTGTTCTTGTTATTTGTAGTCATTTAGATGGTAATCTTAATTTTATTTTAAAGAGGAAGTGATCACTACTTATTTCATATCCTCTATGGCAGGGGTGGGCAAACTGTGGCTCCCAAAGCTACTCTGTGCAGCTCCCGAGACAATATTGGTTTTCATTGCCATCTTTTCTAAACTTTTATTTTAATAATCTATAGTAGTATAGTATGTACCAATATTAAAATATTTTATTTCGTAAATGCTTTAAAGATAAGTAAAAAACAATTTTGAAACTTTACATTTTTAGCTTTTAATTGGTACCGGCCAAATATGGATTTTATTATTGTATTTGGTTGGTAAAAAGTGTTTCGACATTTTATGGCCAATGTCACTCCCACCAAAATTAGTTCCAAAAGTGACTACAATGATCGCTGCATTACCACTGCCTCTGTTGCCTGGACTCTGCGTCATCACTCTTCATGCAGTACACACACAAGTTACGCGCTTGTGGTGGTAGCAGAACATAACTAGTGAATTTTAGTGTAGATAAGTACTTTTCTGATTAATAAATAATTAAGATTGATTTTAGTGAAAGTTATAAAAGCTTGTTTAAAATGACTGAGCAACAGAAGAGTATAAAACGGATATATGAACAAGAAATGAAAGTGTTTAACCAACAATGGGAGGACGATTTTTACTAAAATAATGCGAAGGAAACTTAGAAACACTTTATAATGATTTTGAGAATAGGTTTAAGAAATTAAAAAAAAGTTAAAGCCATGTTTTGAATTTCTTGTGAATCACGTGATTGATGTCATCAACGATGGATGTCCTGTTGTTGCACTTTTTACCGCAGATGTTGCTTCAATAGAGACAGAGCTTATTGAACTGCAGGAAGATGTGGGTTTGAAGCTAGTACATAATTATAAGCTCATCTGCACAGTAGCATAGCTAGGAGGGTGCGGAGGGGGGTGATCCGCTCCGGGTGGCACTTTGAACTTTTTTGAACTTTTGCAGTTAATTCTAAAATACAGTCTCGAGAACTCAGTTCCAAATATTGTAATAGCATTGTGAATTTTCCTCACAATTGCTGTAAGTGTTGCTAGTTGTGAGAGGAGTTTTTCTAAATAAAATTTGATTAAGAATTACCTACATTAGTATGAAATAGACTTTGCCAATGTCATCGACGATTTTTGCTAAAGAAAAGCAAGAAAAATAAGTTTAGAATGTTAAAATAAAGTTTTACTTCAAAAATAAACATAGTGTTTTAATTTATTTCCCTATACGTTGTTTTGACTTTTTGTAATATTTTTGGTGTGTATTGAGAGGGACGGCAAACTCAGGGACTGCCCCAGGTGGTAACAGCTCTAGCTACACCACTGCATCTATAACTGACTTTTGGAAACAAATCCCAGAAGCAAAGTATCCCAATCTTCAGAAAACTGGCTTCCGACTACTCTCTGTTTTTGAGACAACTTACTGCTGTGAATCTCTCTTCTCTGTAATGAAATTTGTCAAGTCAAAACATCATGCTGTACTCACTAACAGCCACCTCACCGAGCTTCTTAGAATAGCTTTGACATCCTACCAGCCAGATTTTAAACTATTAACTGCACAAATAAAGAATCAATCAAAGCCTTCAACAAGTAGAGATTAAACATATTCTATTTTGGTGAGTAGGACTACTATATAGCTGTATTTTTTATTATTTATAAATACAATTTTAAAATAATATTTTCTGCGGCTCTTGAACATTCAAAAATGTATTATATGCAGCTCTTATTACCGAAGAACTTGCCCATCCCTGCTCGATGGACTCTAACATCCATAGAAAACTTTGATTTCTTTTCATTTAAGCCATTATTCAATTAATCTAATATTGATATCCATCCTCTTTGCCCAAGTATATTTATACATGTCTTTATGTTTATAGAACAAACTCATTATTATAAACTACAAAGTCAATCATTTTTTTGATTGACTTTGTAGTTTCCTGTTCCTGTTTAGAATATGTTCTCCATGCATTTCTATATTATTATTAATTTTTATTGATCCTCTGTAGCTCAGAGGCTCAATAAAATGATGTGAGTGGTCTCTTTCAACTAATGGTGAGTTAGCCAGCCTCATATGGAGGTAGAGGGTTTTTTTCACTTGGAAACTTGGGTTTTTTCGTCCCTCAGAACAGACAAATACAGATTTAGAGTCATAAAATACATACTTAATTCCCTCTTTAGGAGAGCTCAAACACTCCTAAGGGACAGTTGAGGAATGGCTAAGGGAACCCCATATGAATAAATAAATAAATAAATAAATTTTTGTTTTTCCAATTCTTGCATTTAAGTCTCTTGCTAATGTTACATAATCATTTTTATTTATTATATAAAATACATTCACATCCATTATAGATGAATGATTAATATCATTCATCTATAATGGATGTGAAACATGCACAATGAAAATAAAATTTGACTAGCAAAAAATAACATTCACAGAAATTGAAGCTCCTAAGAGGAACAGGTTATGCTAAACTAAATGAAAGAAAAAGAAATTTTACAAGAACTATAACAAGAGCCACCTTTACAAATCTTCTTCTCTTCCGTCTAAGACGGGTTGAGTCTTCTCTTGAGCAGGATCTTCCAGTCTTTACAAATAGTCCTTTACAAATAGTAGATAATTATAGAAACAAATGGATTCAACATAGTAAATAGAATGTCACATGTTACCATGGCATTTTATTCTGGCAAATATGAATATTTTCAAAGTCTGGAAGAATTCATTTCCTATTCTGGTTTAGATGTTTGATAAAAACCAGTTTCCATTTTTTAATCAATGAAATATAGGGTTCCTTGCCAAATCAAATAAGTTACTTTTTTCCAGCACTTTTGAGATAGCATAGGCATGGAAGGGTCATGTTTTACAGTCAATGCTAGATAGTTCAGAGGAGACCTCCAAGTGGTGGCAGTAGTTTTGAAGCAGTGAAGTGAAGGTGGATAGGATGAAATATTTAGCTGGGCATCTATAGACCTGGTAGTGAGAAGGAAATGTATAGGAAAATTAGTCTAGCTAATAGAAAAGGGTGATCATTATGGATTAAATTAATTGTTTAATATAGATTGGATTGAAGAGACAACACCTGGGAGCAAAGAGAACGAATTTCTTGAGTTTTTGAAAACAACTACTTCAGGCAGTATTTAACAGGGGGTACACAAGGAACAGTGGTATTGGATTTGATTATATCATCAGAGGTTATTCTAACTGAGGTGTGTGAAAGTGACTATGAAGTAATCATTTGGATGGTGGCCAACCATATGAGGACTTCTGTGAGAAAGAGATATATGTGGAACTATAAGGCTGGTGATTATGATAAGCTCAGAGACAGTTTGTAGCTATATCATAGAAACTGGATGGTAAGGAGATCAATGCTGTTTGGGACCCACTCAGGAACTGTGCGGCAGATGCAATGTCTGAATGCATTCCCAAGTTCAGGAAGTCAAACAAGGTAGGTGTTAAATGGATGAATGAAGAGGTGAGATCTACAGTTTGGAAGAAGGCAACACAAGATGAGTGATATAGTCAGCTGAATGAGAAGTACAAAGGTGCTTGGTAAGAGTAGCAAAAGTTCAGTATGAGCAGCAGTTTGCTAATGAGGCCAAAAGAAATCCTAGGGAGTTTTTTCTGTATGTGACCAGTAGAAGAATGATTATGGAAGGATGATATTGGTTAGTGAAAATGGTAGAACGATAACCAACTGAGGAATATGTAGTAGACAGTTAAATGAATAGTTCATAAAGTTATTTCATGCTTGTGAATGTAACATCGTGCAGAGCTTGAGAGTAGCGGAAGGGGGGGGGGAGTATATATGAGGAATTGATTAAATTGCAGGACTTGGTACATCACCATGTGTCATGAGAGAATGTTCCAGGGAGTTGGCTTTTAAGTACTACTTTAACATGAGTCTTAGATTAGTCCAAGTTCCAAAAGAGTAGAAAGAGATCAGAATTGTTCCAATTCATAGAGGGCAGTGATAAGACTAAGGCTTTGAATTAGAGACTAGTCTATTTTTCTGGAGTTGTGGTCAAAGTGTTAAGAAAGGCTAGCAAGGACCAGGATTCTGAGTTGGATGTACAACAGCAGCAGTTTCTTTGATAGACAACCTGTTTGCTAAAGAAAGATCGTGTTTTAGCAGTCCACTTACAACAAGGTGACAAATGCACTGGCATACTTTGATTTTGCAAAAACCATTGATAGATTGTCACATGATTTGCTGGTCATTAAATTGGAACAGATTGGGTTGGATTGAAGATTGGCTATCTGATAGGTATCAGTAAAGTGTGTGTGTGTGGGGAGGAAAGTCATTAGTGGTGTGTCCCAAGGGTCTGTTTCTGGACCATTGCTATTTAATTTGCATGTAAATGATATTGGAGAATGGTTTGAATGATGATATACAGTTGTTTGCAGATGATGCAAAGTTGGAAAAATGTATGATGAATAGAATAGATACTGTAGCCTTGCAAGAACACTTGAACAGACTGGGTGAATGAGTGGGACAGACAATTCAATGTAATAAAGTGTGAGGTTTTAAAGTTCTGGAAGCAGAGATGAGATGCAGATTTTAACAATGGTGAGGATATCTTAGAGATAAGGGATCTAGGAGTGATGGCAGATAGGAACCAAATTTTGAGGAAATTTTGATAAAATTGTGAGGGAAGCACAGTAGATTATGGCAATGATGTGAAGCACATTGACATAAAAGTAAGGATGCTATGATTCCATTGTACAATGCTTTGATCAGACCACATATGGATTATTATGCACAGATTTGGTCATCACCTGGTTTTTTAAAAGGATGAAGAGATGTTGGAAATAGTTCAGAGATGATTGAATAAAGTGGTTTCTGGTCTATGGAATGTTGGTATGAAGACAAATTAAAGGAAATGCAATTTGCAATCTAGTGAATAGGAGGGGAGGATAGGGGGAAGGACATGATCAAGACATAAATTGGTAAGGGATTATTACTGTATTAATGTGGATGAGATTTGTCATAGAATTGGTAGAGACATGAGGAGAACAAAAGGCCATCCCTGGATGCTGTATTAGGAGGATATGAGTAAGGTGTGTAAGTAGGACCTCCTGCAATCAGTCTTTTGACATGGAGGTCTGATGGTGATGCTATTAATAATAATAATAATAATCTCCTATTAGGTTGTTAACTTACCAAGACTTCTGACCCAGCATCCAACAAGTATATAAGTATCCACCTGGATACCTAACAAATGACAATGAGCTAAAAATTTGTGACTAGGCTGATCAGATTGTATTGTATTCTCTATTAGCTTCAAATATAAAACAAACATGATTGTATAATATGGTCAAATATCATGCTGACTACTTGTGTGGACTAGCTACATAAAGCCCCTCGGCTGTTTTTGTTAGGGAACTAGAGTGAACAGTGCAAAGTCAGCTACCGCAACCCACTCAACATCAGCAGAATTGAAGATATCATTAGTTTCACATGAATTACTGGAAATGAAGTGGAACTAGTAGAAAATTTAGAGAAACCTCAAACTGATAAGTAGTGGTTTACTGAAATAGAAGACAAAAACAAATGAGATACATTTAAATAATAAGATATTGTATCTAATCATAGGTGATTAGGGAAAAGAAGGAATAGCTATAACATTCAACACTAAACATAATGATAAAATTCTTGAAAACAGCAGGCAGATGTAGACAAATTTCAAAGTAGGAAAGTATTTATGACAGCTGTTCCTAGAGCATGTTAGAGTGTGAGTCTATTACGAGTTGTAATTTGCTAAATAATTTAGAAATGAATGTTAATAGACACCATTTTGAAATGTAAATACAACAGACACAGAATAATAACAGCATGGTTAAAAATTATAGAATAATGGTGATCTTCAATGTTACATTTTTTGAGGACATGCAAAACAAAGATTCATGCAAATTAAGACCAATAATCCCATAGAAATATATTAAAACTCATGTAGAAACATTCTATAAGTGCATTAGTAGTAGTCACCAATGTAATAACTTTTCAGCTTATTTTATGCAGATAAATTAATAGAATTTTTAAATAATTAACATAAGATTAAATTTGTAATGAAAATTAACATACTGTATGGGAAAAAAATTCAACTGTAAGCTACATGTGTAGATCAGTAAAAGAAAATACAGTAAATAAAAAATTATTTTTTATTTACAGTTAACCTGCAAATAAAAAAAACACAGAAAAATCTGTAAATTACATTTTTTTTTTCTATTTAATAAACGTGTGAATATAAAAACATTTAAAAAATTAAAATGCAAGACTAAGATGTTATTCTGTCATGTTGTACCATCATTAGCAAAACAAGTGTTCTCTGCCAGGTTGGCAGGAAAAAGACCCAGAGGAAGACCAAGATATAAGTGGATTGATACAGTAAAACGTGCCTTAGAAGAGAAATATAACTTGATAATATTGGAGTCTTGACAGGTAATGGACTGATTTGGAGGAAAATTATAGACAGGAAGTTAGTAATGATGTAAATTTTTCATGTAGTACTATCATATCCTGTACACCCATTGAGGGTATATATCAGAAATTTGATGATGACTAAGATGTTTTCTCTTGCATTGCTTTTCCAGATATTGTTAATGCCTTTTCAATCTGTTCATTATATATATATATATATATATATATATTAGAGTAGGAATAGAAACTTTTCAGAGCATCTGTATATCGGTCAATTTTGACAAAGCCCTTTCCTTGGAAAGATTTTAATTCAATTCCTGTCTGGGATGCAAGGAATCTATCTTAATCAAGACTTTTCAATTGAAAGTCAGTTAGCCAGTCTCACATGAAGGCGACAAGAGTTTTCCTCCCAGAAATATGGATTTTGCATGCTGCAAACTGGCCACAAGACCAGATGCAATTTACATACAAACGTATACATTTATTATTATTATACAGATATCTCCATAGAATCAGAAGACTCATCGTGGGAGACTCAAACTATCAAAACAATATCTATCATACCTCTTCTTGAATTAATTTACAGACGAAGAACTCACAACTGAGTCAGGCAATGCATTCCACTAATTCACCACTCTCCAAGCAAAAAATCTAGTTCTCACACCTTTGTTAACCACACTCTTCCTTGATTTCCAGGGATGACCTCTTGTTCTTCCATTACTATCACACAGCTGAATATTTCCCCTGCATCAGTCTTATAAAAACCTTTTAGTGACTTAAATGTTTCTATCATATCCCCTCTTCTCTGCCTATCAACCAACCTCTGTAATCCACAAACTCTCAATCTATCAATGTAGGGAGCATTTTTTACGCCACTCACCAACTTAGTCACTCTCCTCTGCAGTCAAGTCTGGTTGCCTCTAATCCAGGCAACCAGACTTGAGCACAGTAATCCAGATGTGGAAGTATCAATGCCTATAAAGAGGAATAGTAACCTCTTTATCTGTGGATGTTAGTGTGTTCTTCAATAACCAAGTAATCCTATGTGTTATCTTGGACACCTTAGCAATGTGCCCTCTGAATTTCAACTCCCTATCCACCAATATCCACAAAAGTTCCTAGCCTGATCAATTTCTTGGAGTACCGTTCCATCAATGTGGTACACAGATGGTAATCTTTTAATCCCAAAATGCATGACTTTACACTTTTCCACATTGAACTGACATCCATTATCTTTTGCCCATTTTTCCAGCTTATTTAAACATCAATTATATATTTGGTTTAATCCTTTATCCAAGTGTTAGCAAACAAAGTTTGTGCCTGAAGTATTTTCAGGACTGGGGCAATTTGTGACAAAGGTGGTATAACTTCTCATCACTTGCCTTAGTATCCCATAATGCAAAGCACATCTTCGTGCAGACATGTATAATGCTATGCATTAAGGGAAGGGTCACTACCCAGAACGGTTTCCCTGTATTATGTGCAGGGTTACCTCTCCAAAAACTTGGGATCACCCAACAGTGAGTGACCCAAAGTATCTTTTAACTCAGCATTGTTCCACTCAGCAACAGGCTCACCCCGTCACCAAGAAGAACTCTCAGCGTTGACTTTACCCAGTGGCAGGCCCACCCAATCACTGAATAGAGCCGCTCATATCTCATCTGAGGGGACATCAGCAACAGCCAAGCCTCAGTTAAAACTTCATTGGCTACAGCATTGCCATTCATTACCCTTCAACCCAAGGGTAATAGCCATTGCCATCCATTTCCCTAGGCAGAAACTCTGCTTCTCCGGAATCAAGTCACCAACCAGTTTCGACCTTTATTGAGGTCTCATCAGTGGGTGATACTAGTGGAAGTAATGGAGAAGCTATATTTCCATGTATGAGTTGCCAAAAGGTGCCACACCTTATTATTAAAATTCTCTGGATTAGAGATAATTGATGGAAGTTTTTTCACTTGGCTATGCTACAAATTATATATTTGGTTTAATCCTTTATCCAAGTGTTAGCAAACAAAGTTTATGCCTGAAGTATTTTCAGGACTAGAGCAACTCATGGCAAAGGTTTGCTAACACTTGGATAAAGCATTAAACCAAATATATAATTGGTAGTATAGCCAAGTGAAAAAATCTTCCATCAACTATCTCTAATCCAGAGAATTTTAATAATAAGGTGTGACAACTTTTGGCAACTCGTACATGGAAATATGACTTCTCCATTACTTCCACCTTAGTATCACCACCTCTAGGTCTGGCTCCCAATGAAGTTTTAACTGAGGCTCGACTATTGCTGTTTCCAGGTCTGGCTTTCACGGATGTGCTTTTGTGCTGAAGTGGTCATGGCAATGCTGTAGCCAATGAAGTCTTAACTGAGGCTTGGCTATTGCTGTTTCCGGATCTGGCTCTCATGGATGTGCTTTGTGCAGAAGGGGCGGCCTGTTCCTTGAGATATGAACAGCTCTGCTTGGGGGTAGTGATTTGCCTGTCTCTGAGTGGGACCACTGCTGAGATTATGGCTCTGCTTGGTGGTGAGGGAAGCTAACGCTGAGTTAATGATCATTCCAGTTGCTCATTGTTGGGTGATCTGGCTGATCGCACGAGTTTTGGAGAAGTAACCTTCACATAATACAGGGAAACTGGTCTGAGTAGTGACCCTTCCCTTAATGCATAGCATTATACATGTCTGCAAGGAGATGTGCTTTGCATTATGGGATACTGAGGTAACTGATGAGAGCTTATACCACCTTTGCCACGAGTTGCCCCAATCCTGAAAATACTTCAGGCTCAAACTTTGTTTGCTAACACTTGGATAAAGGATTAAACCAAATATATAATTGGTAGCATAACCAAGTGAAAAAACTTCCATCAATTATTTAAATATCCTGCAAATTCTCAACATCAGCTTGATTTTTTACTGTACTACCCAACTTTACATCATCAGCAAACAACTGAATATCTCCCTTCAAGTCATTTCCTATATCATTTATGTACAAATTAAACAATAGCGGCCTAAGCACAGAGCCTTGAGGCACACCACTGGTCACCTGCTTTATCCTGGACTCTGCTCCTCCATACACTACTTTCTGATATCTCTCCATGAGCCATTCTCTTATCCATATCACCAGTTTAGTATCCATCCCCATTTGTTCTAACTTGCACAACAGTATTCCATGGGTTATCCTGTCAACTTTAGCAAAAATCCAGAAGGATCACTGTGTGGCCATTCCCTTTGTCCAACTCAGATGTCACTGTTATAAAAAGTTAATTGCTAAGGCAGAACTGACCTTTAACAAAACCATGGTAGCCCCTTTAGAGTATCATATTCTGATCCACCCATTCTTGAATTCTGTCCTTAACCAACTTTTCCAATACTTTTACCACCACTCCCGAGACTGTGATTGCTCTGTAATTTACTACCGCAGTCTTAGAGCCACCTTTTATGCATTTAGGCATAAAACCAACCACATTTTCTTAAAATGTGGCTAAAAAAGTCAATCTTGGCAGGTTGTGGGCCTTTAATTTAGTTGGTTACTGAACAGTTGTTCAGTAACCAAGCAGCTATTTATAGAGGGTATACTGTCAAATAGAATAAGATAGCATGTCAAAATTATTATAATTTGTGACACCTCCAAGGAGTCCAAAGACTCATCAAATGAGGACACCTACTCTACAATGCTCTGTCTCCACCACTTCCACCCATCTCCACCATCAATGCCATCTACTGCCCACTACGAGTAGTATTTTTTGTCTGTAAATTGTGTGTGTCCTGAATGCTGATTTTCTGTATTATTTGACACACTATTATTATTATTTTTTAAAATAACAGTACTGTGTTAAAATTCTTATTTCATTAGCATTTCTTTTATATGTAAGAGTTCATCCAAATTAACAAGTTTGTGTCTTTAAGCAGTGGTGTAGCTAGAGCTTTTGCAGCCGGGGCGGTCCCTGAGTTTGCCCACCCACTCGATACATACCAAAAATACTACAAAAAGTCAAAATGACATGTGGAAATAAATTAAAACACCATGTTTATTTTTGAAGTAAAACTTTAATTTCAACATCCTAAAATGTTGTTGTTCTTGCTTTTCTGTTAGCAGAATCGTCGATGACATTGTCAATGTCTATTTCATAGTAATGTAGGTAATTCTTAATCAATTTTATTTAGAAAAACTACTCTCACAACTAGCAACACTTACAGTAATTGTGAGGAAAATTTGCTGTAGTATGTAGTATTACAATAGGTGTAACTGAGTTCTCGAGACTGTATTTTAGAATTAACTGCAAAAGTTCAAAAATGTTCAAAGTGCTGCCTGGGGTAGACTGCCCCCCCCCCCCCCAGCTACGCATCTGTCTTTAAGTAATCCACACTGATATTCTAATTTGTGAAAGATTGGTAATCCTTATTACAGATATAATTTTTTTTTATTTCACATTAACAAGATTTACTGAAGTTTACCTTAAGGTGATCTAGCTTTGAATAACAGTAATCAATATTTATCCTCTGCCTGCAAGTGTAGAATAGCTGGAGGCTTAGTATAATGGAGATGAATAAAGGACTTTGTATCAGAAAGGCTTTGTAAAATGAGGTCTCATAGCTGTACAGAGCATTTCGAAGTCCAAGCAGACCCATGCATAATATATTCTGAATTTACTGGGATAGTGCAAGAGAGATGAAGTGAAGAGTAGTATTCTAATAATTGTAGCATTGTAAGTAGAAATTGTATGGTGGGAATTGCAAAAAAAAAAAAAATCAAATTCCTGATATGTACCTTGAAGGAGGCATACAGGATACTATGAGAGTACTACATGAAAAGTGTACATTATTACTAATTTCTCTCCAAATTAGTCTGTTATCAGCCAGAACTCCAATATTGTCAACTCTTATATTTCAGTCCTCTAATGCACTTGTAACTGCATCAGTGCGCCCACATATTGACCTTCCTCTAGGTCTTTTTTTCTTCCATTTTCACATTAAATACCTGCTTTCTTAATCTTTCCCCTCCATTTTGTTTTAGTGGCCACACCATCTTAGATTAGCTCTGCTCACATTAAATCTGCTAGTTTGGTGTTCTGATTAATTTATCTCTCTTTCAAGAAAAATTTCTTCAGTTGACCCCACCATACCAGCATTGCTAATTCTACTGTTTATTTCCATATTTAATTTACAATCTTCAGTAAAAATTGTGCATAAATAGCTGAAATCTTTTACTTGTTCTATAGGTTCTCCACTCAGGATGCAGTTGAAGTTTTCTGAGTTCCTACCAACATTATCTGATCAGGAATATCCAGATGTCCCTTTGCAGTACTGGATATGGCTATGTACATTACAGTCATGACTCATATGGGTATAAAAGGAAGCATATGGTTTTGCATTCTTCATAAACAAACATTAGCAATAAAATGGACCATACTGAAGAATCAGTGACTTTTGCCATGATGGCACTATTATAGCATACCACCTTTCCAACAACAACTCAACAACTACTACTGCTAGGCTATATATTATTATTATTATACAGGTATCTCCTTGGAGTCAGAGGACTCATTGTGGGAGACCCCACACTAACCTTTATACACACAATACCTATCATACCTCTCCTTACACTCATTCACTGTCAGGACAACAGAAGTAATTCTGACAATTATTTCTACTCATTCACCACTCTCCATACAAAAAATCTAGTCTGCACAATCTTACTCACTGCACTCTTACGCAACTTCAAAAGGTGATCTCTTGTTCTATGTTTGCCATGTATTGAAAAATTTCCTTTATGCCAGTCTTATAGAATCCTTTTATAAGTTTCAATTATGTCCCCTTTTCTCCACCTATCAACTAAACTTTGAAATCCACACACACCTATCCTCATAGGGGCAAATTCCACAGACCTGTCACTATCTTGGTCGCTCATCTCTGAATCCTCTCAACCATTGCCTGATCTCCAGGAAACCCAGGTGAACAAATCTGTGCATTATGCCTTCTAAACTTCAACTACCATTATCCGCAAGTCTCTAGCCTCATCAATTTCCTGCAATCTAGTACCATCAATGTGATACACAGTATCTAACCTTTTCAACATGAAATGCATAAAATCACATATAGAAATATAAAATGGCATGATATAAAATAACAAGAGTGAGATAATTAAGTGCTGAAATGCATGGTGCAAAAAAGTCACACGTGCTTGGTTGAAACACTCAATACTAAGTTCTGAAATAACTCTGCAAGCAGTGCCACCACAACTATTCATTGGAAGGTAAAGAACATAGGTTTCCATGGCTGTACAGCTACATACAAGTTTATCATCAACAAGGACAACATTGAGCATCAGGTGGTGTGTAAAGCTTGCCTCCATTTGATTCTGGAGTAGTGGAAAATGCATTCTCTGCAGTGACAAACAAATCATGGTTCACCATTTGACAGTCCAACTGATGAATATGAATTTGGCAGATGCCAGGAAAACATTACCTTCCCAAGTATGTTGTGCCAACTATGAATTTTTGTGGAGGAGGCATCATGGTCTAGGACTATTTTTTTCATTTGGCTGAGCCAAATGAAAAAAATGAAGGCCCTTTCCTTTATCAAGTTTCAGCAATGGTGAATCTCATTAAAGCTACAGTCTATAATGATATTCTAGATTATTCTGTGCTTCCAACTTTATGGCAATAGTTTGGTGAAGGCCCTTTCCTTTATCAACATGACAATCTCCACAAAACAAGTCTGTAGGAATGGTATGATGAGTTCAATGTTGAAGAACTTGATTGGCCTTAACAAAGCCCTGATCTCAACTATACCAAACATTTGTGGTATGAATTGGAGTGCCAACTGCGAGCTAGGCAGAATCACCTGACATCATTGACCTCACTAATGTTCTTTCTGGAAGAAAGGAAGATAATTACTGCAGCAACATATCAAAATCTAGTGGAAAGCCTTTCCATAAGACTGAGTCTGTTATAGCAAAAAAAGGCAGACCAATGCCATATTAATGCCTTTCATATTAGAGTGAAAGTTGGTGGGAGGTGCAGGCATCCAGATATTTTTGATCAGATAGTGTATTTTCATAGTTTTGGTCTTATTGTTGCTGATTTTTTATTTTCATGCCATATTTATTACAGCAATTATTCAGTTTAGTTAAGAAATCCATCAAATTTATACTTGATTTATTTAGGAGTATCTTACCAATCTGCATCAACTAAACTTAGAGCTGACATTAACATCTCTAATTTTGATATCATGTTAATTACCACTTTCCTTCATAATGATCCATACAGATGACGATTAACAGTGGAAATGATGTGCAGTCTTGTCTCATAGCTGATTTTACATCATCTTCCTGTACTTCCTTCAATTCTAACGGCTAACTTACTGCTTAAATATAGACTGTGTAGCAAACAGTACAATGTTTCTTTACATCATATAATAATAGTGCTTTACACAGTTTTTCTCTGGCTCATTTGTTATATGCTTTCTCCAGACCTATAAAACTTAAAATATAGATTCTTGTTATATTCCCATTTCTCAACTATTTGTCTTAAAGTGAAAATCTGATCCTGGCAATCCCTGTTCGGCCTGAATCCAGCTTGTTCTTCTCCAAGTTTGTTTTTCACGATTTTTCTTAATCACTTCTCATGTATGCTTGCATATATCTTACCTGGAACACTCAGGTAGAGTGTTCAGTAGAGAAATTCCTCTATAATTCTCACATTCAGTTTATTTCCCTTTTTATAGATGGGTACCTATTAGGGCTCTACTCTAATTTAGAATCTGACTACCTTCTGAATTATGCAATGCAGTCACCATAAAACTTTCATACTTCTGTACTTGAGCATTTCTGGTGGAATATCATCTACTCCAGCTGCCTTTCTACATTTCAGTTTTTGATGGCTTTTTCTATCTCAAGTATTGATGCATTGCATTCCTTTTGAATAATTTATATCACTATTCTGTCACTTCCTATTTCATTTGTCAGTCTTTCAAAATAATTATTCCAAATATCTAGGATATTTTAATCTTCAGTTTCCATTTCACCATTATCATCTCTCTGATTCCTTTTACAGTATTTTCCCTCCATTTCTAAGCCTTTTCAATACCTCCAGAATAGTTTACCACCTTTCTGATGTATATCTTCTGTATTCTTATCAGTCTTTCCAAGAGTTTTGTTTAGCTAGTTTTATGCAATACTTTGCTTTCTTACATTTTTCTCTGTATTTTCACACAGCACATGCTGACTTACTAGGAACCAATACGCTTTATATTTTCTATGACCACCTCCTTAACTTCTTGAGTCTACCATGGAGTTTTGCTTTTCTATCCATGCAGACACCTTTACTACGTACCTCTCTGGCTGAATCAATCCATGTTTTCTTCAGTGTATGCCATGAGTCATCAATGCTTGATTACTGTTTTCAAACTCCTTCATTTTTTCTTATAGAATATTTGTATACTTAGTCTACAATGCACCTCTGAAAGCTGGTCAACCTTGATTCTTTTTTAACACTTTTATAATTTTACTCTGCTCAAAACTAAATGGTGATCACTTCCTACTTCAAATTCCCTCTGTACTCATGCCCTGAAACAGTACGATGTCACTGTCTACAGTAATATAGTCAATCAATGAGACTTTGATTCTTTGTATCTTCTCTCTATGTAAATTTGGGGACATCTTTAGGTTGGAACAACATGGTGTTAGTGATAACTAGTTCACATCCTGAAGAGAAATTCAGCAGGCACTTACATTTTTATTAGCTTGCCATTTTCTGCAAGTTTTTCCAACACATTTCTCCATTTTCACTTTTCTTTTTAGATCGCTAACAAGAACCAGCTTTTATTTTTTCATTATATTGGCTTCCTTCTTTAATGACTCAAAATATTCCTCCACTTCTGCCTTAGTACAGTAGCAAAGATATTAATCCAAACACTCACATTTTAAAGAAAATTTTAATTTTGCAAGAAAATAAGTACAAAAATTAAACTCCAACTTTACCTAATAATTTATATGTGCTCCTCTGTTCCTAATAATTTCTTAATTCACTTAAGCATGAACTCTACCAATGTAGAATACATTTTTCTTATTTTTACATCTCAAAACCATACTTTTGTAATGGATTGTATTAAGTTTTCCTTTGTATCATGAGGAACTTGGAAATTTAATTTCCCAAGTCTCTTTTTCACTATTGCCCACAAATTTTCTATTGGGTTAATGCCAGTAGAAACTCTTCACTATTTTTGAAGTGTGGCATAGAGCAAGATCCTATTGGAATATGAGTTCTTTGTCTTTCTGGATCTGTTGGACCACTCTTTTCTTCAATATTTTTATGTATTGGTCACTTTTCATCATACTGTCAACAGGCACAAGCGATTCTGGACCATCACGTGTAAAACAACCCCACAGCATCTTTTAAGCTGGGTGTCCTTCTTCTGAATATGACCTTCTTCCACTTCTCAACAGTCCAATCCTTGTACATTTTTTCCCACTGGAGCCTCTTTTTCTGCATAGACTTCGTCAACAGTTGTCTCTTTTGTGTGTGTGTGGGGGGGGGTGCAATCCTCTCTGCTTCCAACAATCTTTGATGGCCTGTCATGTCAGAAACATTAATCCCACTAGCTGCCAATCTCTGTTTAAGTTTACAGCAGGCAATCTTAAATTCATTTTGCGTTTCCTAACTAGTAAACAATCTTGAGTAAGTGTAATTTTCTTTTTTCACTCATAAGTTTCCTTTTATGGCAGGAGAAAAGGTACCTGTCTCCTAAACCTCTTTAAAATCGCATTAACAGTAACCCAAACCAACACCACGCTCATTGGTAATTTATCTTTGAGTTATGGTTGTGTGCTGAGAAAGAGTACGTATTTTCGAACACTTTTTTTGGAGATGTATCCATTTTACAGCTACACAAAATGAATAAAACACTATGAATGTCATCTTGTTTACACTATTAAAAACTCACAACATTAATAATCAACATCGTAGAGACAGTTAAAACATGTAGCACTCAACCACGATACTAAACTAAAACCAAAACTGAAATTATTGTGAGCTGAAACAAAAATTTGGCTTGTTTGGATTAATTTATTTGCTACTGTAGAAACCTCTGTTGGCACACAGGTACAAATAGATTCTCGTTTTCCATGTCCCCATTTCAATGTTAGCCCCCATCACTCTACTTGATATTGCCTGCCATTCAAGATTATCTTTGGGTTTGGTGTTGAAGACTATAGCCACTCATTTTTCCTGATCAGCATTGTCGAATATAACATCTCATTATTTATTTGACAAAAAACACCTATTTTTGTCTTTTTTTGTTCTGGTAACACCAATTATGTTGACATACTCCTCTAATTCTTCTGCTAGCTCCACTTCTTTTCCATTGGTAATTATGTTTATGGTGGCTATCTTAAATTCTGCTGATGTTGAGTTCGAGTTTGTTCCAATAGACTTTCTGCTGTTTGTCCTGATACCCTATGAAAACAGAGGAAGGGGGGATATATTTAACTGGATGACTTTATTTTACTAAGTGTTATTTAAGGCTTGGTTCAATAAAGTTTTACGAAAAATTTTTTCCTGCTCCTGCTTCATGTTTTTCTTAAGTTTAATGCTTTTTTGAATGATCCACAATACAGAAACTGTGAAAATGTTTCATAATAAAACTGGAGAGAACCCTGCCCACCCCCAGTTTTATTATGAAACATTGATGTAAAGACTGCTTGGAAAGAAGTCAATAAACATCCCCTGGGCAAGGTGCATCATGCCATGTAACAAATCACGTGTTGTAGCTGAAATAAATTTGAAAAATGATGCTCCCAAGTCAGTGGCTTGTTTGGATTAATCTGGGTGAAATGGTTGTGAAAAGGAAACTGAGTTTGAAAGAGGCATTTGTGATAGGATGCCATATTACAGGCCTATCTGTTTGGCAAATTGTTGAAAATTGGGCATCCCAGGTCAGCAATCAGTGATACCATATTGAGATGGAAGCACAGGGAGTCAACTATAAGTGCTACCTGCAGTGGACAACTCACCACAATCACTGAATCTGACTGTAGGGTGCTATGAAGAATAATATGTAAAAACCACCATTCTTTGGCAGACACATTGAATGCAGAGTTCTTGGCATCGACAGGAACATGAATGTGCACAAAAACATTCAGAACCAAGGCTTACAACATGGAGTTTCCATGGTATGACTGCAGTATGCAAGCACCACATTATCCAAACCAACATGCAGCGACATCTTCAGTGGTGCTAAGAGTGTGTACAGTGGGACGTGGAAGCTTGAAAAGCTGTGTTATGGAGCAACAGATCATGCTACACCCTCTACTGAGAAGATGGACAGGTGTGCCGATGCCAGTGAACGTCTCTTACCAGAGTGCATAACCCAAATTATGAAATTCAGAGGTGGCAGTGTGATGGCATGATTCTGTTTTTCCTAGTTATAGGAAAAACAGAATCATGCCATCACACTGCCATGAGTTCTCAGACCTCTGTTTGTAGTGCCACAAACATTGAACTCAGAGATCTCAACTCTGGACAATGCAATGCTTCCCACTTTGTGGCATTTCTACGGAACTGATCATTGTCTTTTTCGGCAAGACAGTGCACTGTGTTATAAGGCTGCTGCAGTCACTGCATGGTTTGTGGACATGAATGTCATTATCGCACTTGACTGGCCTCCATAGAGCCCTGATCTCAACCCTATTGAACATCTGTGGGATAAACTGGAGCATCAGATGTTCAATAGTTGGACATCACTTGAGCGTTTTCAAGGGATGTCCAACTCCCACAACAGTCCAGGACCTCATTACGTGTCTACAGGAAGAATGGTCCAAAATTTCCATTGATCGCTAATGTCTTGTTGAATTGCTACAGTCATTGTAGCAAAAGGAGGTCCTACATCTTATTAAGGCAGGCACCATGGCTATATTTGTTCCTCATATTTTTGTGTCCACTGGCTTCTTTCCAAGCAGCATATACATTCCTACTGTTGCACATAATATATTGCTAGAAAAGGCAAATGTTAGAGTTGAAATTAGAAATTAATAGTCACAAAGTTCTTTACATTAGTGTAAATAACATTGTGAATATTCCGTAGAGCACAAGAAATCAACAAAAGGAAGTGATGAATTGTGCTATACCCTTAGTTGTTCCCTGAGTGTGTCATTTCTTAAATGTAAAGTTTGATGACAGAAATGTAATGGTTAGGACCTAAAAGGATAAATATACTGTTTGATAATGCAGTGCTTCCTAAATTTGGAAGTTTTACAAAAAGAACCGATGTTCATTTCATCAGAAAAATACACCATGTTATACTGCACAGTGCTACTGTAACACGGTTCAAGGACAAAAAACACAGAACATATCTGGGACAAACTGGAACATCAGGTGTTGGCTAGATCATTGTATCTTCAAGTTGTTCATGGACTGGGACTCATATTGATTGAAAAATCATTCATAATACCCAACTTGCATTATAGTAAACTAGTGGAGAGTGTGAAAATGTGATCATTGCCAAAGGAGGACCAACAAAATGTGCCAATGGTCCATTGATAGTATGCAGATACTAATTATATAAATTTTTTGTCATTAATTGAAATTCGATTCTTTGTTCACATGATGAAACATTGATATTTTAAATCTACAAATAAATTTACAAATAAATCTACAAATTTCAAATCTACAAATGATATTTTCATTCATATTCACTATGCATGATGAAATATTTATATTTTCATTCTACTGTTTAAAATTCAAAATATAAGATGCCAAAGGTTCTTTTCTAACCTGCCCCTTTGTAACTAAAGGACTTTTATTAGACTTTATTTTATTATTTTTTTTTAAGATTAGCCCACAGACAGAAGTCAATGACAACAAAATGTCCCATGAGTATTTGCATCTAATTTTTTAATTTGACACTAGCCGTCAAAAAAAGTCCTTTAAATATTTGTCTTAAAGGTGATCTCTGTTTAATCTAAAGACTTTATTTGAAAAAAAAAATTACAAGACCAATAAACTTTTGTGTTTATTTGTGTTGACTTTTTATGTAAATCCTCCACAAAAGACTGCATATAAATACATTAGTTTTATGCACAGTTTAGGGGTTAGATAATCTGTCTGACATGTTCTGAGACCAAACAATGTGCCTTTTTCAATTGCAGATCTCCAATGAATATGATGGTCTCGATGTTTTATATAGATATAGACAGATATATGGAGAATATATAAGAGGAATAATTTGAACATACATTCGTAGGATGTTGCTGGCTGAGAATTTTCACGGAAATAATACTTATAATGCACTGTAATTTTTTTCTTAAGAATTCAGTTCTTGAGAATGCCAACTTAGTTATTTAGAATCAGTTGTGAAATTGAACAGACTCCAGCCCACCATTGGTTATGTAAGAGAAATATGTAAATTACAAATTATGGATGTGTTTTTTTGTCTCTCTTCAAAGTGGTAGCTTGATATAATTTTAACTATGGCACCACGACTTTCTTAGTGTCCAAATTTATTGTTATTCAATGTATAAATGCGTTATTTCTGTTTTTGTTTGAGAATTCAATAAAAATACAAACACAATTGTTCAAATACAAATAATTTTATCAGAATAAATTACTGCAATAATTTATACAATTTACATTTTACATTCAAGGTAATTGCTCATGAAGTCTCCCATATATAAATATATTTATATAGGGAATATAACAGCACTCATTAATAATTAATTCATCTGGAATGAAGTTATTTCATGTAACATTGTTGGAAAGCATGAAATAGTCTTATGTGTGTATATATATATATACACTTGAAATCTATCATGGATTTCGAGGCTCATTTAAACCATTAGCATCATCACACATATACATCATTTCCAGAATGTTTCCATTTGTTGTATTTTCTAAACAAATATACATGAGAAAATGACACGGCCATTTCTCTTCTGTTTTAAGTAAAAACAACATTTAAGCCAAAGCAAAATTCATTGAATAATTCTATACTAAGACATAGCTCTAGGGGAATATATATATATATAAAAAGCTGCAGTTGTTTTCATAAATACATTTATTTGATCTTTATATGTTGATGTTCATTTGCACAAGAAAACTATTTAAAGCATTTCTATATTACAAATTAAATTTGATTATTACAGACTAAAAAAAGCATTAACAAAGCTTTTTTATATAACCACTGGCAAAATTAAAAAAAAAAAAAATCTCAATATTACAGTTCATGGAACCAACAAAGTGAAAAATCTTAAGACTTTATTTAAAATTACTTCTGCGGTTGTCTTGTAGACTATGCAACCATGTAGTGTTTTGTAAATGCTGGAATGAATTCTGAAACCTGAGCAGCTGTGAGACTTTAGAGTACATGGTGAAGACCAGAATTACCATGTGCTCTTCAAATGAGGTAGGCAAATTATACACTAACATGGGTGCAGTGTTCAGTGATATACGTACAAAAAGCTTAAGTATTGCATTGATAGAAGTGGTAAGTAAATTATAGAACTGATAAAATTAAATTTAAAAAAAAAATTTGAGGAAAAATCAAAACCATCTTCAACTTGACAAAAGATATCGACAATGAAATCTGCTTCATTCATTCATGATTATAGCAAACCTTGAAAAAGATAAAAGATCACTTTAAACTCATTAATTTCAGTAGTTTTGACAGACTTTGTTATTTCACTGTTGGGAGTAAGCCACGCTTATTGGATACAAGCAAAAACTGTTGACTCTGAACATTTTAAGTTGCCAATGTCTTCTTAATTTTGGCTCCATCATAGCTACCACTGTGATTTTTAAGTTATCTTGAACTGTGCTTTTCTTGGTGATGATCAGCTTGATATGACATAAACAATACTTTACAAATATGTAAAAAAAAAAAAAAATTCATAAGTTATATGCAAGGAAAGTAAACACCATCTCCACAGAGCATTTTTTTCTTTTCATGATCCATGACATAAAACACCAAGGAAATGCGAAATAATTTATTTCAAGGTTAGAGCAAGTAGTTTTGATTTTCTAAGATGTTTTCCACTTGCAATACGGAATGGTCTCAAATTAAAAGAATTTAACCAGTACATAAATTTATTTCACTTTTCTGGTTATTCTATTATTAACATAGAAGAAACTGCAGTATGTATAAGAAACATTTCAAAATATTTCAGCCGAAATCCAGATATGCTACATATGATATTAATTACCACTAGAAATGTCCTAAAGATGTTTTCTAACAATTCCAGAAATTTAAAGAAATTGCTAATTGTACTTTTTAAAATTTATAAATATGAATGAATCATTATTACTTTCAAATTATATATAGATTTAAATATTTAAGAAACATAAAATCCAGCAAAACAACCAAAATATTGCCAGATGTGGATTTGTACAGTTCCTGAGCTATAACTTCAATATGAAAATAATAAATACATTAGACTATTTAAGAAAGTGAAAAAAATATATATACTGTATATATATTGAGCATACCAAGTAAAATTTTACTAAGCTTTACACATGAGAAACAAAAACAGGATATATAAACACAGCTTGATTTAAAGCAGTAACAGTGTACAATGTGTTTTTGCAAATTTTAAGAATGTACATATATTCATTCAGCATATACACAAAGGACAAATTATCTTTGTTCTGGTACAATATAAAAACTTTTGAACAAATGCATTTTGACTAAGTTTTTTTTTTTCTTTCCCCTTTTGTTACAAAAGTGTAAAACATTTTGGATGAGATTTAAAAGGCACATTAGAGAGATGTGGGTAGAAGATTAAAAAAAGAACTGCCTTTCAGTCATATAAAAACAATGAAATGATCACACACACTGATCATTATGGACGCCAGAACCCCAGAACAGACAATCTGGGGGATTCTACTTAAAATTTCACTTCAACATAAGTTTAAAATAAAAACAATAGCCACTTCACTGGAAAATATACTTTCACTTTTGAAACCTTAATGTAGAGTATGACATGAATCTGCATAGATTAATCAGTCTGTTATTTAAATGAGTTTAAAAACATCCTCTTGACTTGATCTATCTTAATCGCTGCTTTTTTTTTTTTTTTTTTTTTTGGTTTGGAGTTTGTCTTCAGTTGCTACTTTTAATTCCTTCATCTGATTCTTTCTTCCCTTGCAAAATAACAGCACCAGCTTGGAATTTTAGTGAAACTATCACTTGGAACATTTCTGATTTTCATAACAAGAAGATGAACATAATTTTATTAATTTCATATTCCATTTAAATTCCAAAAAAATTTTCTTATACTTAACATAGACAATTATCTACATAAATGAACAAAGCAACACTTCCATATATATATTTACAATGAAGTTTTGCATAACCAAAAATGTTTAAATATAATCTTGCCAAAAGAAAGCATCTACCTTTACCTCCATGATTATCTTTAAAATACGTTCCAATGACGACAGTCCTATGAGTAATGATTAAATCTGAACATTTTTAAATAAATAGAATTATTCCACATAATCTGTACAATTAAGCTACACCAGATTTCTTTCCTTCTAAACATCACCTCTGTTTGGAAAGCTGGATCACTGTTGATTTGTCACTATATGAGTCTTTTATGCAGAACTGTTTCCTGAAGACAACCATAATTTCCCTGAGGACAATGCTGAGCCAGCTACTTTCAACCAGGCTGCCTTGGACATAGTCAGTAGTTAAAAACATTAAAAAGCACAGCAAACAGAGTACATGCTGCATATACTCCCAATGCTACCCACCAAAGTACTTGTTCATGGAGTTTCTGTTCAAAGTTTTTTAAAACCAACAGACCTATTGTGAGCCCTGCCAGAGCTCCAGTCAGGTGAGCAACATAAGACACCGGAGGTCCCTGCTGTTCTACAGCATACCTGTCATAGATGGCAAAACCAACATCTGCACTGGCTACAAAGAAAAGATAAAAATTTATTAGTTTGCTATATACAGGGTGTTCGGGATAAATTTGACATATTTATAATTAATTATATTTTTCCGTAAGTTACATGTATTAACACACACTTCTCTTCATTTAAAAGTTTGGACCCTTCTTCATTCATATACAAGATGTCAGAAAGGATGGATAGCTGGAACCCACCTGAATCATGGAAGAGAATAACTTGTATCATGATGATTCGTGCCCGCCATCAAAATAAGGATATTACGACTGCTGCCCAATGCTCCCTGAATACAGTAAAAACAATCAGGCATGAACTAGAGACTTGCAATGGTGACTACGAGGATGTAGCAAGAAGAAAGATCCCTAGCAGACGATCTGATTGCGTTCGTACAGCAGAATTCCTCGCAAATCTGCAGGAACAGGTGTTGAAGAACCCTGGCATTGGAATTCGGGCTTTGTTCGTAGAGTTGCTAACTGTAGTCAAGCCCTGGATAACAAGGGTAGGCAATGGTAGACCGTATGTATGGCAGCAGGATTCGGCCCCTTGCCACACCTCTGGGAAAAGTCAAAAATGGTTGTCTGAAAATTTCTACGACTTCACCAGTCCAAATGTTTGGCCTCCAAACTCCCCAGACCTTAACCCCATGGATTATTTTGTATGGGGCGCAGTTGAAAAAGACACCAATCGCACTTCCAGTAATACAAAAGCCCAGTTAATGGATAAAATTAAAACAGTTTTTGCGGCCCTTCCCAGGGAGACTGTAGCATCAGCTTGTTCGAGGTTCCGAAGCAGAATTGAAGCTGTGATCGATGCTAATGGTGGTTATTTTGAGTAAATCTTGTTGATAGTATTGTAATTAACTCTGCCTGTAATGTTTTTTTGTCAATTCATTAAATTTAATAGATACAAAGAAGATTTTCTTTTTCCTTACGAAACTGTCAAATTTATCCCGAACACCCTGTATATATATATATATATATATATATATATATATATATATATATATATATATATATATATATATATATATATAAACATTACAGTAGTATCTCGCTAATCCTAACCCTCCAGTGATCTGAACTGCGGTTTGAAAGAAAAAAAGGTTTTATTTATTACATATTATTATTTTGTGTACTACTATTATTTTTATTTAATAATTATTATTTTAACTATTATTATTTATTTTATTATTATTACAGTACAGTATTTTTTTCATACTGTTGATTGTACAGTTATACTGTAGGCCTATTTTGATTTATTGTAAAGACCTGCTTTTAAATTGAATTTCCCAAAATTATGATGTTACCACATCAATAGAAATTATAAATTTGAAGACTGCTTGGGAAACCGTCGAACCTGAAGCAATTCGAGCGTCATGGAAAAACAAAAAGAGGAAATTCAAAACGTGCATAATTTGGTTAAAAATATAAATCCAAATGTTGAAATTTCACAAACAGATGTTACGGAATGGATTACAGGTAGAACCGAAAGTGAATTCGAAATCAAATCAGATGCTGAAATTATAAATATGACGATACAGAATAAATTAGAAGATGATAATGAAGAACTCGAAGAAAAAAAAAGTAAAACTTGAAGAGGCAGTTGACAGTTTTAACATGGGCTAAGCAGAATGATATGCCATTCCACAAAATTTTATTGCTAATGCAGCTCCAAGAAGAAGCAAAATAAAATCAGTGACTTTTTTTACAAAGAAATAAAACTTTTTTTGTGTTGTGAAAAAGAAAGTGAAATTTTTTATGCAAATTAAGTTACGTACTGAACTATGCAATTTTATTAAATCAGAATTCTCAACAATACAGGTACATATAAACTAAACTTTTTACTAAAATAAACTTGTGTACTGTATTATTTTTTTGTTTTACATTACAATACAGTAGCTTTTTTTTCTATCAGTCAATTTATTTACAGAATTAAATTGATGTACCATTAGAATCTGATTTATTTTTGTCTTAAATTCTGGTTATTATTGTCTCTTGAGGGGAAATTCGATAATCCGAACAAGCAAGGTTTTTATTAGTTCAGATTAGCGAGATACTACTGTACTTATATAAGAATATTTCAAAAATATTCTGAACTAGCTAAAGCTGTAGCAGTAGTCAGACACCATTTAACAGGCTCAAATATCATTTTTTTATTGATATGTAAACTGAAAAGAAGTCCTCTGTGGCACAGCCACATTCACTGATGATGATGTGGTCTTATAAATGTATTCCTGGTCTTGAAAGTGATGAAATGTAAATACATTCCTTATGATAACTTCCCCAAACACACAAGTTGGGATAAGGTTGGAAGATGCAAGAGACTAAGAGATTGGCCCTGCCCACCTGATCCAAGAAGAAACTTCTGCACTTCCAAGGGATAATAGAAATAATAAAAGTTCAACCATCCTATTAAAATCTCATTCAATAATATCTTACAGTAGTTCATAACAACATGAAATTCTTCATGGCTTTAGATGGTAGATGATTTTCATTAACTGGTGTGAGATCATAACCTTGCTTACTGGAGGCTTGAAATGTATGTGGAAAGTTTGGTCACTAGGGGTGGCCCACTCTTGGTGCTAATGTGCCAGGTTTCTATTTCAAGGGTAGGATTATCATTTAAAATAAGCACCCTTTAAGTAACAATTTGGTTTAATTTAGAAATGCAACTTAAAAATGCTGCTTTAGCAAAACACTAAGGATGCCATGGGATTACTGCTACTAAATTGCTAAATTAGCTTTAGCGTCATTAAGATTTGTAATCAGTTGTCTTTTTTGAAATATTACTTATGATGAAATATAAAAGTGTGAAACATACTGAAATTAAATACGATAAATGGATAACTCACCAATAACGAAAATGCCAACTAGTCTGACGAGACCAAATTCCATCTGATTATAATTCTGCAATAAACAGAACAGTTGCTTAGTTAATGAAATGGTACATATTGAATCAAGTTCTGTAATAAGCTAACATAAATAAATTCTATTCTTGAGAGACACTTGTGACATTAAATTAAGAATTATAAACACGCTAACACAAGAATATTTTAATGTTTGCCAAACATTTCAATCTGAAACTAACAGACTATCCTCAGTGGCTTGACAGGAACAGTTTTTACAAGGTGGAATACAAACAATTTATCATTCAAAAGTAGAACGAGCCGTGTGATGTTGCATTGCTAAGCATTAAAGAGAGGTAAATTTCATCAGAGTGATGAATAAATTATAGGTATTAATTCACTTCATATAACAATCTTAATTTATAAATTCAATTAAAGATAACATTAGACTAATGTAAAAATTAAAGGTCTCAATTAAAAAAAAATTTTTTTTTTTTAACAGAGTCATTTCAATTCAAGTCAGGGCATTGAAGTAAGGCCTCAGCACTCTCTTTGAATAGGCATTCAAATATATAGTGACATCTGTGTAGAAGGCGAGTCTTGGACCAGAGAATATTGTGGCTTGTCTCTATCCCGTGCTGCGCCAATCCAGACTTATCGGATTTATTGTGAAGAATGTATGATTGATGTTCTTGTATTCTTTTTTCTATAGAGCATCCAGTTTGTCCAAAGTATGACAGATTGCAGTTACAAGGAACTTGATATACACCAGGCAGAGACATAGTTGAGCATTTATCTTTAGAAGAGGGGAAATAGGTGGATATTTTGTTAATAGGGATATAAGTGGCTGTTAAATCATATTTCTTCAGAATTCTTGAAATTAGTTCTGAATCAATATGTCGAGTTCCAATTCATTTATTTCCGGGATTTCAGAACCAATTTCAAGAATTCTGAAGAAATATGATTTAACAGCCACCTATTTCCAGTCTTCTAAAGATAAACGCTCAACTATGTCTCTGCCTGGTGTATATCAAGTTCCTTGTAACTGCAATCTGTTGTACTTTGGACAAACCAGACACTCTATAGAAAAAAGAATACAAGAACATCAATCATACATTCTTCACAATAAATCTGATAAGTCTGGATTGGTGCAGCATGAGATAGAGACAAGCTACAACATTCTCTGGTCCAAGACTCGCCTTCTACACAGATATCGCTATAAATTCAAATGCCTATTCAAAGAGAGTGCTGAGGCCTTACTTCGATGCCCTAACTTGAATCAAAATGACTGTAAAAAAAAATTTTTTTTTAATTGAGACCTTTAATTCTTACATCAGTCTAATGTTATCTTTAATTGAATTTATAAATTAAGATTGTTATATGAAATTGTGAATTAATACCTAAAATTTATTCATCACTCTGATGAAATTTACCTCTCTTTAATGCTTAGCAATGCAACATCACATGGCTCAATCTACTTTTGAATGATCAATTGTATGTATTCCACCTTGTAAAAACTGTTCCTATCAAGCCACTGAGGATAGTCTGTTAGTTTCAGACTGAAATATTTGGCAAACATTAAAATATTCTTGTATTAATGTGTTTATAATTCTTAACATAAATAAAGATGCTAATAATTCTACATGTGGGCTTAAAAAGCTGTAACCTTTTTTCTTTCTTTCTTTTAATTTATAAAAATACAAGAAAAGTTGCAAACAAATGCAGGCTCCCTAAACATTAAATACAAGATTTGCATGCTGTTCAAGCAGCAGATGGCAGAGAGAGAGAAATGCATAAAAACAGAGGTTTATGTTATGTTTGCCATCTTTTGTCCCTTTTTTTTTGTGGTGAAAGCTGGCAACCATAGTATAAGAGCATAATACAGTTACCATCTTTTACTTGAAGAACAAGATGCTGTTGCATGTTTTACACAGACTAAATGTTTGGCTATAGATATTCATAAAGAAATGCTTCCAGTATAGATCAGAACTATTTTTCAGGTAATGCTGTTTGTGACCGAGTTAAAATATTTTCACAAAGATATATTCAAAAATATATTCAGTTAAAATTATGACCAATACAGTTGTTACAGCTTTCTTAGCTGGAATCAATGATTCTTACTCATAAATGGTTATGGAACAATAATGCTTTGGGATGTTTCCATGTCTTAGCATCCTTAATTTTTGAAAAGTGTAATTTGTAATGAGTTCCTAGTGATCTGAAATTTGAACAGAAAATCTATCATGTGGAACTTGATTTGCAGCTGTTATTATAAAAGAAAGAGAGAGAGGATGCTGAATAGGATTCTTTCATTCTCAAAAAAGTTTAAAGCTGTGCCATCAGTAGGGAAAGTTATAGCAACTGTATTCCACGACTTTCATGCATTCTCTGCATGACTTGCACTTCTGAAAGAATGCAGGAACTGAGTGCCTCTAGCCCATAGGAAATGAAATTTGCATCCATAGTATTGCATAACAAAGCAAGAAACCATTAAATTATTAGGGGGTGAGAACTAACTTTCTCCTTGATAAACCATCTATAATCCTGATCACTCCAAGCAATTTCAATTTGTTTGGTCCACTTAAACAGCATCTTCATCACAAAAACATTTTATAAAGTTGTGAAAAGAAGTGTGTGAATTTTCTTGGAGATTATGAGAAAAAATAAGTGCTATATTTAGATCATTTTCCTGCTTGCCTCTTTGTTTTCCATACTTGATGTGCCCTTTAAAAAAAAAAAATGCTGATCTGCAGAGCAATTCTACCCTCTTAAGTATTGCTAAGTCCAGCACTGAACAAAATGGTAGACATCTTACTTGAAGTGGGACGGAAGAAGAAGACAATTCTGCATGAGACTGTTATTATGTTCAATGATAAATTTTAAAAACCAATCATCTCACATTTCCTCCAAATTAATCTGTTATATGTGAGGACTCCAATACTGTCAGATCTTATATTTTGGTCTTCCTCTAGTTTTTTTTTTTTTCCCTGACATCAAATACCTGTCAAACCTTAATTCTTCTATTCTGTTTTCATGAATACACTATCTTAGATTATGCTCACAGATTCTTGAATGCTAAATGCCAATTTCCTTTCTAACATATTCATTGAAAACACCTAAAAATTTAAGTACCCACATGTCAGCCAGGACTCAAAAATCTAGCATGCTGATTTTGAGTTATACAACTTACCAGCAATAATTTTATCATAACTGAAGTAGAGGATTTTGTAAAAATTACTAATACTTAAATTTGCTGCATAACTTGGCAATCTGTGAACAGATAGACCATAAAGTATGTGTAATGCTGTATTTTCAACATTTAAATTTCCTCTGTTGCTGCAGTTAATAATAAAAGGTATTGCCTCCTCCCACCAAAAAAAAAAAAAAAAAAAAAAAAAAATCTGATTTGTTAAAAATGAAACACAGCCAAGTAACAAAAAGATGTTAACACTAACTGTAAATAATGTTTTGACCACACTTTTCATAATTACCAAAATTTATAAAATCCATATTTATAGTCTGTCCACAGTTATGAGAACCCTAGCTGGCAGAGTGCCAGGAAGAGTCAATTCATGTTGAAGGGAAGAAATGAATAAGGTGATGTACGAATTTGTCAGCGACACGTGAAATTACGTGCTTTATACATAAAATTTTCCAACTGTTATATAAGCAAAATAGTTGCACTTTAAAAACTAGAATGTTCATAAAAGAAAAGCTAATTTTCTATGCAAAACACACTGATTACCCTATTATTGGAATGGATTCGCCTTCTGCACATGCACAGAAGTGTCGAGGGTTCTCTCATCTGTGGTCAGACTGTAATAAAATTTAAAGAATGTAGTCTGTATTAATATAGCTTACCAACAACACATTAGCCAGGTGGGCAGCCAAAAGGGCATAGACACCACCAGAAGCTCCGACTAGATAGACATCAGTGTCAAACACTGACGTTCCTAAGGATCCTATAATGAGAAAATAATACAAGGTCCGTCAATACATATTCATTTTAATAATTCAAATAAAAATGAAATATAATTCATATATTATAAGAAGGAGTTAACAATTTGCAAATTAATAATTCATGCATTCTAATTTCTTTAGCATAAAAATAATTAGATGTAAATGTCTGTAATTTATACAAAGCATACATTTTTATACCACCACAGAAAGAGAAGTTTATATCGGCTTGACTTTCTTTCTGATTATATAAAATCAAATCATTTTGTAGTAAGTAAAGATAAGAATATAAGAGAAAACAGAAGTACATAGATGAGAGATTGTAAGTACAAGATGGATTAGTAGTGACATAGCAGTAACGTAAGTATTGCAGAGTCACTGGCTCTCTTGTTACAAGAATCGTTAGGGGCCAAATATCAACCTGCTGTAACTCTGGTTCTCAGTCAGTCAATGCACCATTTTTATTTCACAGGTATTCAGCAAGATACCCCTGAAAAACCTAAGTGTTAAGTCCTATTCAGTCCAATCAGACTGAAGTGCAGAGAGCATCACTGTATCTACAAATCTCATAATTTAATCAAAGTCAAACAAACCAATTAGGCTAAAACGAAGGGAGAGGTTTTTCTTCTCACATCTGTATAAAATCATATTTATTTATTTTTAATAAAATTTAGATTATAATTGTTTAAAGTCTTCTTGCAATTTCTGCACAACAGAATCAATATAGTGGGAAAAGCCACAAAGGAGGGAGAAGAAAAATCCCCATGACAGAATCATATTGGTCAACTGATTCTTACTTCTAACTCGTCTCTAAAAATCCATGAGATTTTCATAAAAGACAAGAGATCTTGTGTGAAAAAGTTAGCCAAGTACTAATCAAGCAGGAGATTAACTACAATTTAGAAGTGATGCCTACTTGGATGGTATAATTGTTTTAACAGCTAAGAATGTAAACTCCTTCTGATATTTAAGCAATATCATAACAGCAGGAAGTTATGATATTGCTTAAATAATCTCAATAAGGTATTTTCTTTTAGTGTTACATGGTAATCGGCATTCATTTTTGAAAAGTAGATTCTCTGTTTTTTTTGTTATTCTATTAGTTGGGTTAACTAATTGGTATGTGTTATTGTCTGAGACCAGCAGATTCATTTTTTCCACATAAGTGGTTCAGTTTAAGATAACGGTGGCACTTCCTTTAATCTGCTCTAGTTATTAAGATGTTTGGATTTGACTTTAGTGATTTTATCGCTGTTAATTCGTGTTGAGTTAGGTTGCTTGTTATGATTTAAAATGTTGGAGGTTTCTAAACGTATTTTTTCTCCTATGTTATTTGGGATGAATCTTACAAATAAATTCAAGTTTGTTTATCGATTTGGGTGCTATGACAAAATTTAAACCTTTGTTAAGTATTATTATTATTATTACTACGGGCTACTCCAGGAGTCCTTAGACTCATCGAGGGAGGCCCTAAACATCATGTTCACACAACTGTTCAACATTCTCACAGTATCTATCATACCTTGCCTTGAACTCGCTCACTGTCATAGCACCCACAACAGACTCTGGCAGCTTATTCCACTCATTTACCACTCTAAAAGTAAAGAACCCAGCTCTAACACCCCTGCTAACCACGCTCTTGCCCAGCTTCCATGGGTGTCCCCTAGTTCTCCCACCACCAGTCCTGATCTCAAAAATATCATCTGAATTAATCCTATAGAATCCTTTTAGCAATTTGAATGTCTCAATCATATCTCCCCTTTTCCACCTATCAACTAGTTTCTGCAACCCACAAATCTTCAACCTGTTCTCATATGGTTCATTCCATAGACCTGCTATCATCTTAGTCACTCGCCTCTGGATCCTCTCCACCTCCTCCCCATCAAGAAGGAACCGAGGTGACCAAATCTGGGCACAGTAGTCGAGATGAGGTCTTATCAGGGCTCGGTACAGAGGTACAATAACTTGCTTTTCTCTGCTCGTCAAGGTATTTTTCAACAACCAAGTGAGTTGATGAGCTGATTTAGCTACTTTCGCAATGTGCCCCCTAAACTTCATCTCCCTATCCACCAACACTCCCAAGTCTCTGGCCTCATCAATCTCTTGGAGTACAGTTCCACCAATGTGGTATACTGCTGCTAATCTTTTCACTCCGAAATGCATAACCTTACATTTTGTCACATTAAATTGACATCCATTTTCCTTAGTCCAGAACTCCAATCTATCTAAGTCATCTTGCAAGACTTTGACATCTTCTGCGTTCACTATCGCCCTACCCAACTTTGCATCATCTGCGAACAAATGAACTGTCCCACTTAGACCCTTCCCTATATCGTTAATGAACAGATTAAACAGCAGTGGTCCAAGAACAGAACCCTGTGGCACACCACTAGTCACAGGCTGTCTTTTGGACTCTACTCCTGAATAAACTACTCTTTGATATCTCTCCATCAACCACCCAGCTATCCATCTCACCAACCCTATATCCATTCCCATATGTTGTAGTTTACGGATTAGAATTCCATGTGGTATCCTGTCAAACGCCTTTGCCAGGTCCAGCAGTATCACTGTAAACCCATTTCCCTTATCCAGTTCAGCCGTCACCTTGTTATAAAACTTGAGCAAGTTACTGAGGCATGATCTACCCTTCACAAAGCCATGCTGTCCTCTGTACAGTATCTCATTTTCATCAATCCATTCCTGTATTTTTCCCTTGACTACTTTCTCCAAGACCTTGACAACGACTCCTGATATGCTGATCGGATTAAGTATCCATAATTTCAAAAATGAATCTCAATAAGGTGAGTGCTTCTAAATTGAAACTTTCTGCTTTGAGTACTTGGTTAGGGTTTTGCATTTTTTTTTTTTAAATAAGAACATGTCCTATAAATTGTGCCACTGATGTACTACAAGTACAAAATATGAAGAAAAACCAAAATAACTTACCTGCCAAAACTCCAGCCATATAGACAGTACCGATTCTTAAGGATCCATGAACCATTTCAAGAGGAAGTCCCACCAGTACCTGAACCAGCAGGTTAAAGAGTAGGTGGATCCACCTGAAATTAACATACTCCACATGAATATATCATAATATATAATAAAAGTATTTTAAAACTATGTGATTAATTCAATTTAAGTATTTTTAGAATGATCAAGCATACATTTTTTCACCAACTTTGCCAAAAGAGAGACATGCATATAGAAATCAAAATGAAAGAAATGAAAATATTGTGCTATATTTACCCTGCATGAAGAACCATGTAGAAAACGAACCTCCACACTTCAAGACGTTTGTCAGGCCTGTAGATAAAAAGACTATCAATGGGAACAGGACCTGTGGTTGTGACTTCTCCCATTGTCACTGTGTAGTATGTGAAGAACCCCAACTGCAAAAGAAATCAAACTAATTAAACATACAATCGAATTAGATAATTATTAACAATCAATATATTATGAAGACATTTATTTTCCTCCTATTAACTTAAAATTAAATATAGTAAAAAATACATACATTGTTAACCTAATAGTATTAATAAAATACTTGTATTTTATTTAAGCTTGAATATTCTGGATCATTAATGTAACAGAACAAAAGTGTAAAAAACATTTAAAATATTTTAAGTTCATGAAAGGCTGTTTGCTTGATAAATAATAAGTATGCTTTCCAGCTGTTCTAAAAGAAAATATACAATATATATATTTTCTTTATAAATAAAATTGTCCTTGAAATTTTATACTGAGTATCTTTTAAAACTCAATAGGTTAACAACAGATGTATTCCTCTCCCTTACGAATGCGGCTACCACACACTCCCAGCAATGATTATTTTTATCATTTCGTTTTCTTGCTTTGGGGGGGGGGGGGAGACCGCACGCGACAGTTCCCATAATTATAGACGTTTCACCTCACGGGATTAGAGAATTATCAGATTTCTTTCTGTTGAAGGTCAACAGTCACCCGACAGTCATTTATTACGTTAGACTGGAAGTAATCCAACTTTTTAAAATCCCTGTACTGAAGGAGAATCGTTCCGCTCGACAACTGCCCCATGATGGGCGTGTGTCGCTCACCGGCGGATGTGTATCTCACGCGCGCACACGTGGCCACGACATGGTCATTAGGAGTTACCACAATAGCCTGACACGAAAGGCAATGGAGTAGCACTGCGACAAGCTGATGAGGGAAAGCTCTCAAGCACATACCGGAAGTTCTAAGTTAAGTCATCCCCCCCCACCAGTTTTCTTGTCGGAGAGACACGAAGTTACTCGTGAGTGAGTGCTTTTTCCAACTAGCTTCGAGAAAGGATATGTAAATTTCAACTTTTCTTAAAATTTTAAAGAAAAATTAAACGTTGTACGTAATACCGAATTACTAAGTTAGTAATTTGGTATTAGTATGCTCTTAGAGACAACAATTATTACTGCGGTTATTGTTGTCTTTGTTCGCATTGAAATGTCCGTGGAGAAATGACAATTTTACATCCGATCGCAATTCGGCTAATCTTTATTTAAAACATGAAGTCGTTGAACAAAATATAGCCACCGATGACTTAAGTAATGAAGAAGGGTTGGGGTGTTAAAACCGCCCACAAAGGGTTGGCTTCTTAACTGCTAATCGGTCGAAGTACAAATTCCATGTTTGTATGCTTAAATGTTTAGACCAACAGGACAAAAAAATAAATTAAGGATAAAAATGACAACACTTCTATTAACTTGTAAAAGAAATGGTGGACGAGACCAATTAATGAAACCAGAGAAGTATCGTGAAATTTGGGTATCAGTTCAGGAGGGGAGAAATCTTTTTTTCAGCAGCAATATATACCCCCCCACATGTGTCCTGCACTAATAACTTTAACGAATCTTTCATAATTACCATCAATTAAGTGTCATTAGTGCTCGTACAGGAGTTCGGTAAATGTTCTCTTTCTATCCCCCCCCCCCATCCAAATCAGCACAACGATCCCTACGAAATGTGAGACGGCTGGCAAAGCAAATTACGTAAACTACGGAAAAGGCAGGACAAACAGTATAGGCGGCAGGCCATATCACAAAGGCTACTTGCTTCACTGCTTGTCATCCTCAACCAACCGAACCCTCGCGAGAAAAAGGGGCTCCGTGGAGCGCTGAAAACAACAAGGGCGCACCCAGTTTGATGGCAGCGGACTCTGACGACTGCACCACAGGAAGTGCACGGAACCAAGGCAGGCGCTACTCTTATGCCCGACGCAAACGGGTGTCACGAAAATGTCACAACCATATCCGCGGACGACGATCGGTTTGTCACACTATGACAAACGAGTGGGTGGGAAAAAAAGGTAAGGGTAATAGCATGCCGCGACTGTTCCTCTGGGTGGCATTAAGGCAATCTACTCGCACCTCGAGAATAACTGCCCTGACAGGTCCGTAAACCACACCGTTCACTCCAACAGTTTCATCATCGGAAATATCGTAAAGACCAAAAATGGCAAAAAATCCTTCACAGTGCAGTGTGGACTCGGAAGAAGGTCATTAAGAAGATGAAGGTGCGGTTTTGATTAACAAGAGGCAACTATGGCTACAAAGTTTGTAAGGCGAAGGCGAGAGGGGAGGAAAAGGCCCAAAAAAGGTTCCTGCATCTGTAACAAGATTTCTATGCGTGGGTGCATGGATAAACACTATTTGCTTTGACCGCCCCATTTTAAAAACAAATACTAATTTGTTCTCTTTTTTGGCTTCGATCGAAGGACCAAAGATCAGAGGATGAATGAATATCTGTGAACATTTAGTTTCAATTAGCTTCAAATCTTACGTGTTCTATAAATAAATGCCATGTTTTTACGAACGTATGAAAGAAGTCCACGACACATCAGAATTTAAAATTAAATTAGTGAAAAAAATAAATCGTTGTAATGCAATACTTATGGGGGGGGGGGATTAACACTAAAATCTGCACAGGACACCATAATGTCTCGAGAAGACTCCGACCACAATTCATGGTGAAAAACAAGGAATAAAGGAGAAAGCCTATAGAGTACTTCTCCCATGGATCGAGGTTAAAAGTTAGGCTAAATACGAATATTTCTATTTAAATATCCAAGGTTTTTCGATTTTCTGTGTAAACATCCATGATTTCCTGTGGTTCTTGCCAGAAATAGCGCATTCAACATGATTTATCACTAGCACCCCAACAATACACTTCATTAGTAAAAGTTGAACTGACTACAGTACTTTAGAAATTAATTCAGCATTCTACTACATTCCTATAGATTATGATTGTATGTAAGAGAATTTGGAAATGACATCAACGGATATCCACTCGATCCTGATATTTCTATCAATCCTTTCGTTCAATAAAATCCAGAATCAGTTCTTTGCGAATTCTCTCAGTGCTACAAAAAAAACAATAACCTAAATGCGGAACTCTTGAATTTGCTTAAACAAAGTATATAAAAAAAAAAAAAAAAGATTTAAATAGCCGACATAAAATGGCGTCTTGCACACTAAAGTCACGTTCCCGTAATTCATACAAAGTGATCCATTTAAGAGGCGGGAACTTTCAGCCCGCACAAACGTGCTGTCCGCTAGAGGACGTCATATTCTGCGGTAAGCGAAGCGTGACACACAGTAACAAGCTACTAAAATGCCTGCACATGACTGCGAACTCTACTGAAACGCATGATAGGGCCAATAAATCTCCAAATCTCCCCCTCTGGTTCCCCTCCATCCGACCCTTTGCAGTCTGCTTGTGGGGGGGGGGGGGGACAACAGTTATCTAGGATGAAGGCGTTCGGTGAACGTAAAGAATTTATAGCGAATGTATTAGAAAATGCACTGTGATTTTCTTTTATCTACCACTAGCGTTAACCATTATCCTGCGATTTTAACACCCACAAACGAAAGTAAATAACGGGCGACCACATGACTAATGAAACCAAGTGACACAGAAATAACAGCAGTTTGAAAATGATGGAAACCTCGGCAATCACGTGATGCTTGAGATTTCCATAGTCTTTATGATGTCTGCGTCCTCAATAAATACAGGGCAAAATTCGTCATTTACAATAGTTTCTTATAATTGCTAAACTGGTGTAAGGTACTAAACGGGATTGACATAAAAGACTCGAGAAACAGCTGAACTTTGAATCCATTACTTCAAGTATTCTTTCCTTTGTATAAATAAAAGGGAATTTACAGAATCTGCCAAGTTCATTACCCTCTAGATGCAAGCCTGTACGTTTCTCAATGTAAACATGATTAACCCAGCCATTCTATTGACCGCATTAACCGGGGCTTGACCTTCAAGGTAAAGCCCAATAAAAATCCTGCCAAAAAATATTAAGACACAACCTAATTGACGTAATGTATTTGTATCAGCGGAGACCTCCAACCCACTCGACAACACTAAAGTCACTTGAGTATTTGGCAAGCGGGAGACAGTTGACGCCTACTCTTAATTTACGCAACAGAATACAGTGGTAGATCTGTGGATTCAAATAATTTACCGTTGAATGATATTTGTTTGAATAATTTACACCCCGTTTAAAGTATCTTTAGGTTATCGCCAAAAGTCGATGAACTTGAATGAAGTAACTGCTTTGTTTGCAGTGTAACCGTTGTACCAATAGCTGCTGACTGGATTGATGACGTTGACAAACTCCTGAAGATATTGAGCTTTTCTGTAATCATTTGAAGCTAGCAGACAACCATCACTTTCTTGTTCCCAAAATAAAATCCTTTAAAAAAATATCAATTCTCAATTCTGAGTATGTTCGTGACTCTCGATCCTGTCTCCAACGCAAGTCCCCACTTACACAACCTTCAAAGACAGAAATGGAACCAAAGGTCAGGTGAAGGCACCGACTTGCTAAATTTAACTCACCTCAAGAACGGTGAACTAAGTCAGACGAGAACACACTTGATCTAGCCGACATGTCATAGCGAGGTGTGTAAGGCTGGACCAAACATGTTTCTGCGAATTTTTTTCATAAACAAATATTGTCAATAACTAGACTACTCTCATGTTTCGAAAACTACTGAAGAGAATAGGGCTGGGCATACTCATTCTAATTTGATTTATTTAATTTATTGCAAAATTAATAGCACAACATGAAAATTCAATCCGACACCGAATCGAGGAGGTCCCCCCCCCTCTCCAGTCGCCATTTCAATCCTTAATTTCTATACGACCAAGATTTCGAGTAGCAATCGCCAATGACTGAATCTTTAAACTTATTCAGCCGTTTACTTTTGTTCTGAAAAAATCGCACTAACTGCTAACAACCCCAGTAACTATCAAGTAACTCCATATCCTGAGTCACAGTGGGCTATTACCGACAAAATTTTCCTGCAGTCGCACGAACTTTAAATGTCTTCCGCCCAAACAGAACTGCACGAGCCATCCGGTACAGGGTGTCCCGGCCTCCCGCCCGACACCTCCGCCAGCTGCCTACAGACGGGCGGACATTCCATGTCTGGGGCCACAGCCGTTTTTGGCATCGACCTAACGAGGTTACTTGTTTTGTGTTTCGTTACTACCACAGACATGTCAACCCCGACATATACGACTGAGTACTTCATTTCTTGTAGTCATTTTCAGTTTTCTTGAGCAAGAAGTCATCTACATATTGTCTTTAAGATGATAAGAAAATATTGTAAATATTTTCCATTATTATAGTAATTCTATCAGTTAAAGTTCTCAGTACAGTACGCCACTATTGCAAGATTTTATGTTTAATAAAATAGCTATAAACTTGTTTTCTATTATTTTATAGGAAGCTCCTAGAAGCAGTTAATGCTGTCAGTGTAAATAATAAAAATTTATCGTAAAATCACAAAATTTGTCAGATAATATAAATAAACAATCTGATAAAAACAGCTCAGGTTAAGCATCGCTACAATTAATCTGTTGTCATGACAACGCAGATGCCTTCAACATCATTGGAATATGAACAAAATAAAATTATATGTGAAAAAAGCGGTACAAACTGTGAAATCAGAAATAAACTTCACCTGATTTTAAAAGACAATATTCTCTGACCAAAAGCATATTTCAAATATTAATATTTTTATAATGTCTCACAATACTATGATCTAGACTGCGAAGACTATTTTAACAATATGCACACCTTCAACTCTGAAGTAATCGAAGGCGACCAGAAAAAAAAAAAGAAAGAAAAAGAACAGCTTAGGAGTGTACGCGACTCGTGTCTGAGAAGTTATGGTTACGTCAGAATGCTCCACTGATAACGATTTGCGGTAGACGGCCGCTAATGACAAGATCCGAAGAAGCCGTACGCGTTCCGTGAAGCTGATGTGCTGACATTCCGATGGCTAGACGGCGCCTTCTACAGCTGTACGTTGACTTTTCATGCAGTTTAATAGAAGCCATCGTGAAAGGCCTGCAGACCAATAAATTGTCACTTACAGCACACTCGTCTAGGCGATGGGGATTTTAACTCCTTGTGCCGGGGAGGCATCAGCTCTTTTATTACATCAAAATAATATTGGATCCACAAGTTAGGGAGGCATAAAAAAAGATGACGTCGAACCGGATGATGTTCTCTGAAACAACAAATTAGCGACATGTTTTCCTATATGCTACAAAAGATTACTCTTTGATCTACACAATCCTAAACAAACCACAATTAAATAGATAAATAACTGCAGCAATCAACTGGCGGATCGGGCTTCTATTTAGTGTTCGTGCAGAAACAATAAAAGCAAACTGTTATTCGAACAATGCGTAAAACCTGAAAACTAGGTGTGTGTGTGTGTGTCGGGGGGGGGGGGGGATTAGAGAAGAAACAAGTTTCTTATGAATGGAAGTAGGTTGAAAATTGACACTTTGAATCATACATTTCCGCAATACAGCTGTGCGCGGCAAAGAAGCCGCCCACAAGACAAAGCAAGTTTCTGAAGGTCGCCTCTTTAGAATGTAGGTGAATGCTAACACCGAAGTTTTGAAATTACCAAAGGCAATCTATAGACTGATATTAATATTCCGGCACCAAATTTCGTCAAAATATGGCTGTGGATAAATTCTATGTACAGATTAATATTTAAGATATCATGACGTAAATGAATAATATCTCAATGACTATGCAATGCATTTAAAATAGGCTGTAGTTACTCTTGTAACTACAATACCATATAAATTTGCTAATACTAGCAAATTTCGCAACGTACTCATCTCATCCACAAAAGTCATCAGTTCATTGAACGAAATAATAGCATTGTAGCCTGATGAGTAATACCGCTAAGCAGATATAGCTATAGCTGGGAATAATATGAGTATTAAAACTAAACGAAACGTGTTCCTAAATGTTTGTACTGATCCATATTTCATCAAAATTGGTCAGGTCAATACGAACGAATTGGACTTTAAAAAAAGCAATTTATTCCTCAAACAACGAATTCTCATTATTTCAATTATCCAGGAATAATAAATAAAATTAATATATATATATATATATATATAAAATTCTTTCGAACAGGATGCGCGCGCGCACACGCACACACACACACGAGAGTGTTCGGCAATGGCAGAAATAATTAAAACTATCTTACCTCAATGAGGGTGATGATGATGATGAAAAGGGGTGGTGGACAGCAAGTATAATGGTCGGCGTAGTACTTGCGGTCCCTGTCGTCGGGAAGGAACTCATGGGCAATGGCCCTGACCATCCTGTGGAAGAGACGGGGCTCCTCCGTCAGCAGGTGGAAGTCATGCTCACTCCACACCTCGCGATCCCGGTGATGTACCGCAATCTTAAAACTGCGTGTCCGCTTTCCACTCATCTGTAAGACAGAAAGAAAAAAAAAAAACTTTTAGTACACTAATAATGAAGATATAATAATCAAAAATGCTACTGTTAGCATGCTTACTATAATCAAGCAGTTATTTAGAAGTCTAAAGTAGAATAGCAATACACTTACTACATGTATCGTTTGAAAACATCTCAAGCATATGAACACAAGGCAGTCGATTATTATAATGGTTGCTTTAGAAACATCGTATGTATCAAAACCAAAAGCAAAAAGGAAAACAGAGACAAAAATTAAAACCTATACTGCTATCGATCCCACGGGAACTGCACATAGGCTGCTTCAGGAAAAGATCACGCTTAACAAATATCAAGTGCATTTAGTTTTGTCAGGAAACGAGCAGTCGCCAACGTCTTGTAGCTAATAGAAAATTCGCGCGCCCCGATCCCCCCCCCCCATTCCCATTACTTAAACGCGAACGAACAATTTGTTATGAAAATACCGGAAACCACCAAAGGAGGCCCACCTGTTTGCACAAAATATCATTGAAACATGCCGCTAAAGGGGCTAAAGTCAAACGGATGAGAACCGCCCTATGAGTTCAGAAGTCAAAGAGCAGTTTAAAAAACAAAGGTGACCTGAACACTGTAATTACTGACACTTAACATCTTTTTCGCAACTTTTGAAGCCAATAATTCATGCTAAGCAAATTCAGCAAGACCAACTACGGAACATTTGGTAGTTTACGCCATTAAAATGATAAACACGCGACAGAAATTGTTACGAGTTTAACCGCCCAATGCTAACTAGGGGTAGGAAATTTCGGTAAAAACATACAATTGTGGAATGAAATAGTTACTTGGAATGCTTCCCTGTTATAAATCCTGCAATGTTTTCAACAAATACACTGACGTGTCTGATCTCTGGCCTTGACCAATAGTATTTTTTCTGCCAGTCACTTTATTCATTTGATGAGATGATGTTCTAAATCGGTGTCACTTCCCGTATTTCATTCACAGTATTACAGAGAATCTGGAAGGCTGTCCTTGCATTATCTGGATTCTGCCTATTTCTCCGCGACAAGTATAATGGTTTGTTGACCAAGATTTCGTGTTTAATATGGTATCAGATATCGAAATGATCTCTCACTGACTGTAATTACAAGGTACCATTGCTATGAGAACTTCTAGAAACCGACAATTTCAATCAAGAAGCTAATTAAATAAAGAAAAAGTCAGTCTCTTCGTTTTAACTTGTTTTACTTCAGTGGAGAATGGAACATTTTATGTAAATATAAATTAATAAGGAATTCTTTGCTGAATAATAATGTTTCAAGCAATTCTTCTTTTCCTACTCCTGCGATTAATATGAATAATTGTGATTTATTTAAAAAAGTAAACACACCCACATACTTACTTATTCTGCTCATCCGACTTAGAATGTTCTTTCACGAAACTTCGGCGAAAAGCTATAAACTCCATCAACGAAATATATGCACAAAAAGCCATTGAAATTTGTATTAGAAAAAAAAAGTTGTTTTTTTTTTTAAAAAAAAAGTCACCGGTGCATTGGACGGCAAGAGACTCAAAACTGCGTAAGGCAAACTGTCGTAGGGAAGCTACGGGAAGGAGGTAGTGACGGGAGGAGGGAGTCCGGGCGTCTGACAAAGGGCATGCTTTGCCCCTGAGTCAGCGGCGCCAACAAGTGCAAGCTCACCACATTCCTGTACATTGTCTAGGGTGTAGAGGCAACCTCTGGAGCAAGGCCCATCGCCGTGCATCCCAGCAACAGTTTACTACGGATGGATTGTCACCGAAACGATACGTTGCACGATAAAGGATCAATCATATTACGCAAAAGGGAGGGAGCGAGAAGGGAAAAAAAAAAAAATCCTGCGCGTGCGTGAGATACAGCGAAGCCAAAAAGTTTTTTTTTTAATTTTTTTATTTTTTTTATAAAGAAAAGTTTGCCAGTAAATACATCCAAGCTCGTTGCGAGATCTATTTTTAAAACAAATATCAATCAAAGTTATATTAGGAATAAGACTGATACTTATGCTTAATTGAAGGAGGAGTTTTTGCTGTTTCCATATCATAAATCCACATTTTAGTAATTGTTGGCTCATTGGAAATAATTTAGTTTAAATACTGGTTAGCTGCATCGAGAACAAACACATTATAAATTATTCTTCAGAATTATGCAAATGATTATGAATGCACGGGCTTTGCCAATAATAAGTGAGTTGTAGAATTACAGGTATCATTTAAGTCAACGATATATTTTGACAAATCCATAAATTGTACACAATCTCGAACTAAAACAAACAAACACCTCGATGAACAAAAATAACAGGTCTCCTTAGATAAAGACGCTTGAAAAGACTTGCAGATATTGTTTAAATAATTAATCTTCTTTCAAGTAGTATATTTTATACTGTAGAAGCGTTTCAGCCCTTTGAAATCCGTTTCCAATGGGAATTATATAATCCGTTACTAGGAATTTTTTTCCCGGAGGTCAAATCCCTATGCAGATTACAAAAACTTGGTTATTAAATCATTAACTTGTCGTCCAACTTCATTATCCTACCAATGAATTAATAAGTAATCATCTCCAGAAAATGTTTTTGGCTAACCAAGCCATTAGCTTGATTAGCGTAACGGTCATGTGCCTCATGTGCAGTTTCCTTGTCGTGTCATCGGCGCAAAGAGGAAACTGGACAAAGCTTACTCATGCTTCAATTAACAAGTGGTTTTCAACCCACCCGATTATAATTCAATTATCAGGAGTTCGTCTCTTATTTTTCGTTCTATTTTTTTAATAACCTGATTTTTATTGAAGGACGTGACACCATTCGGTGTACATGTTTGCAATGACCAAATGCCCTGTTAAGGTTAAATCGAAAAACTTAATTCAATCCAGATATTTTGAGATAAAGATATCAGAACTCTTGATAGCTTCAAGAGAACATCCCCCCCCCCCGCTAATTTTCAAAACGATTAACTAGAAATGATAAACCGTCAATGTTATTAAGAACAAGATCGCATAAATATGTAACATCAAATGTTACGCAAAAAAATATTCTGTAAAATAATAATAATAATAAAGAGAAATGCAAAAGAAGTGAGGGAGAGAGAGATCAAGGACGCCTACACGGCCAATACCACTCCGTAACCAGTTCAACATTTTTTTTTTAAGACGGCGTGTGAAACGATCGACCAGTTGTCTATTGAGCCAGAATACTTCGTGCAAGCGGCGAGCAAGGGTAATGGCCGGACAGAGGGCTTCTACTCCATCAATAACACAGCTGATGTTCGCACGCGCGCTTGACGGGGAACAGTCAGCTGTTAGCAGGATGGCTGTGCGCCACGTGCCAGCTCTGTTAAAATGTAGACCGTCTGCAAGATGCTTGAGTTACACACGTACAACGGGCATTGATATGCATAAGTGATCGCTTCAGTTGGACCACTTAGGAGAGGGGCCAGCCACCTGTCTCCAATCCCACCAATAACCATCTTCAGTTCTGTCAACGAGGGTAATGTCGTCTACTGATGCTAAGAATATTTTGCAGACGCATGAAAAAAAAAAAAAAAATGGTTACAGAAGACTTTATAAGTGTTGCTCTTTTTTTTCCCTCTCTCTCTCTCTCCTCTAGGTCGTTCACTTGAAAATCAACTACTTAAAAAATTCATTAGCCTTCTGAGCAATTAATCAGGGCGTTTCGATTAGAAACGTCAAAAGTCAAACTTCTTTACATAAGTAGATTAAGTACTATGAAAAAAATTTAATTGATAGAAAACAAAATTTCACAAGCGATAAAGTAAAAGCCGCTGGTCTTAATTAGAAGAGAGAGAGAGAGATGACTCGTATATAGTTGATTCTTGATTATCTATACACGACCCTAAAAGGTAAGAGGACAACATATTGATACCTTGCCGTCTAAAGCAAGGTAAGAAACTTACTACCTCCGTCGATACCAACTAACTTAGTTTCAGAGAAAATGTCTTTGCGTTCATTGTGAGATTCAAACCCGATTTTTCCGACCAAAAATTTATTACACATCTTCCATCCTCAACTGTAATGTCTATATAGTTTATAATCAACTGACTATAACAAGGTTTATACACTATTATATTCTCCAGCGTGCAACATTCTACGACTGGCATACAGCTACATGATTTCTTCGAGAATTGCGGACCAAGTCTGCAATTTTCTTCCTTTATTTTACTGCATTTTTTTTTAAAAAAAAGTAAAGTGGTAAACAGAATTTATGGCGGGGAAGAAGAGATGAAAGGAAGAATGTGAATGCAAATCATACCAAATGTTGTTTACTAAGCGAAATAAAATAAATTTACACTATAAATTAAAAAGTCCTGAAAATGTTCATAAACATGGAATTTTTCTTTTTCAAATGTAACGAAATGTTAAGCTGACGGATCCAAAGTTTAAAAACTACCGATCTATAATTTATAGTATTCGATTTAAGGCTAAGTAAACATTGAAAGATTTAACTGCATTCTAGAATTAATTGAACTTATTTTATTTATTTTGTGTACTTCATCACTGAATTCCCGATATCAACAGCTTAAATTTCTTAATTTAGCAAGAAATTAAAATTTAAGAATAAAGTTTGTCTCATATCTGTTAAACATATTTTGTCTGTAAATTGCGTGTTTTCTTCTAGCCGATTTGACTGTTTTGTGGCTGATAAACCTGAGTTTCTGGAAGAAACATCTGAATCACATGAGAACCTGCTAACTCACATTCAATTGAAAAGAAAGCTTGAAGAAATAACAAAGAAAAATCTCTTACACCTCTGAAAGGATTTTTCTAGGACAAAAAAAAAAAAAAAAAAAAAAGGATTTGAACCGCAACTTTCTAAAAGAGAAACAAAGTACCGAAAATTAATGCAGAAATTTAGACCTTAACTATTTTGCTTTTCAATCAGTTAAAATAAAAAGTTTGGGCTATTGCTTATATTAATTGTTTTAAGTTTATTATTAGGGGATGGAAAAGTTTCCTTCTCCTCTCCTGAACAATTCAGCCGCCACTGATTACAGCTAACTATTAAATGCTTTATAGTAAATAATGGAATGAATTCAATTTGTGTTAAGCGCAATTATATATTTGTTCGAAAACAGCCAATATGAAATCAATTTAGACGGCCTCCTACTCCTATCACTAATTGGTGAAGTGGGCCATTCCCTTTTAAGTGATTTTAAAGGGGCCTTCTTGCCGAAGTACTACTAGTCTGGAAGAGCCATTGTCCTTGAAGTCTTAATTTCTCTCTCTGTGGTTCATTAGGGAAAGTGCTCGACGGAAAAGAGGAACTACCCCCCCCCCTCCTAACGAACCATCTTCGTCGCTACTCCCACTGATTAAAAACGTGACCGAATAAGAGTATTAAATAGTACACCGAGAGAAAATGCCAATGGTCAATTCAGAAAAAAAAAACAAAAAAAAAAAACTAATGAATGGTTACGGCAAGTTACGTGCGAATGGGGGGGGGGGGGGGAGAGACAGTTTACGAGTTTCTAAGTGCCCACTACATGTGACACATTGTATGAACGAAAAGAAAAGGAACGAACAAGAATTGTACCAACCATTTGACCCCTTCATTCAAGGACGCTTGAGGAGAGAAACTGGTAGGCGTTTTGGGGCCACTTGGAAAGAGGAGAACAACAATTAACACACTAACGAACAAGTCGTTCTCGTGACTGTTCGGCGCAAGCAAGAATGATGGATCGGGATATTTGTTCGGTTTTAAAACACCTAACAGGGCAAAATGAGACAATTACGCTTGTCCACTAATAAGGAAAGGAGCTGGAGTGCCAGTGTGGAAAATGAACAGGGGTTCACCAGAGGCAATGGGGCAAGAGGAAGGTGACAATTTTTGGAGGTAGTTAACTGACCTCATATCCAGGTCAATTTAGGGAGAGAAAGAATGTGATCTCTACCTTAATGTAATACGTTTGAGGTCCTACTTTCTTTTACTTTAAAAGAAGACTCATAAAATAGAATAACACAAGCTGTAACCTGTTTTTCTGTTTGTTTGTTTTTTTTTAAATCCTAATCGCATCTATAGAATATTATGATTTTTTTTTCACCACCTGTAAGTCAGCGGGGTGGTCCACACTCGTCATGCCATGTAACTAGAACGATCGGGGATGTTCGTAGCGGCATCGAGTCTAATTTAGTATGTACAACATATATCTAAACACCTGTATAGATTAGACGGCAGGTGTGTGGCGATACTTCGTTTTCTAAAGTGTTCAACGGATACCATCAGAGGAAACTATCACCTGCGCTTCGTATAAAAAAAAAAATGCACAGGAAACTAGTCTCATTGCCACAGTATATGCAGATAGAATATGGCAAACGGACATCCGTTGCTGCTTTGTGTGTGTGTGTGTGTGTGTGTGTGTGTGCTGTTCTGACATCCCTCTAGGAAACAGGCTTCAGGGTACAGTGATACTGATGAATAGCAGGAGACAATGAAATCAGAATTACGATGTACATGTACTGCAACGCATATGTCATTCTCTATGCAATGGTTGGTAAGGACGCTTCTGTTATTTCCGTTGGAATAAGCACCAACTGCGCTGATGAACGAGTGGCAACTTTTCATGAAAGGAACTAATAAATGAAGTTATTTTGTTTCTTACTGCAAGCTAGTTATTACTAAGCCAAAACTCATGTTGTACCATATGGAGACCTCTCCATTGTATTCATTGCGTTACGACCACAACACAGCCTCTGGGGTGATTTCGGTGCTAATCAAAACCAACTGAAAAAAAAAAAAAAAGTGTTTATTCAGAGGACTCGTTTAAATGACACCGATTCAACAACTACTTCGGTGGCTGCCAAATGCCATGCTTCTGTGCGCATAGGAATAAAAGCAGATATCCAAGGCAAGGTCAAATATTTCATTTACCTCATTCAACAACTGACAGGCTAATGCTATATGAATTTCTACCCGCCCTCTTCATTTCCTGAAGGTTCCGGCTGCCAGAAAAATTCCATATTACATACCGAATGCGTTAGCTGCCTTTTGCAGTTTTAAGTATAGGAGAGTCACGTTGTTGAGACAATGGTGCACCCAACGCAAATCACGGCATTTCTTAAAAACTATAATTTACGGATATTCAAGTTCAATGTTAGGAGGTCATGTTTAGATGATGTCACGTGTTGATTTTTGTCATTTCAACATACACAGATAATAATATCCAGAGTGCAGTCGCGCAAACAGAATATTTTCTCTATTGGGAAGACTGTAGAATCTGATTTGCCAATGGGAAGAACTCAACAGATCTCACGCCAAAAAGTACAGAAAAATCAACATCTCGCACTGCTTGTGCAGTGCGACGCCACTTCTAAACTACAGGGTGTTTCAAAAAGAATGTCCCGATTTGAAAATTGTATATCTCTGCAACCACGAATCACAAATGAATGCGACTTGTACCATGTGAACGGCCTTGGCCCTTTTATTAAATCATTATATTTAATAAAATTATTATTAAATATAATGATTTCAATGAGTCATATCAAATAATAATTTTCATTATTAAATATAATTATTTGAAATCGGGTCATTCTGTTCGAAACACCCTGTATATTTTGAAATCAATAACTGAATTCGGGTCGTATTCACCAATATTCTACAAGCTTCTTAATTCTTTTAGATTTTCTTTTTCCCAACCTATAAATATAAGCATTTTAGAATTGAGAATATTTCTGAAAACGCGTCGACCTATCAACTTTTTACATGGTTTCAAATCATGGACCTTCTAGGAATTATCAACAAGGTGGTCATACTTCCGAAAAGAGGGTCCAAAATAGTACGTTTTGTATATAATGAAAATGCAGTAACGATGCATCTGAGAATTCCAATGACCAACTCCTCCTTCCTTTAACTCCGTTAAAAGAACTCGCCGACTGCAAGCGGCAATTTCAAATGTCCCATTCTTACAGATTAACAATTACGGTAGGAGTGTTGATGTATCTGAAAAGCGAAGGCTGCTACTTGAACGGAAGCTTTAGAATGTCACTAGTGACATTCTAAAATGAGCGAATGTTGCCCAGTTCTCAGAACAACAATGTCGACAAACGTCTTGCACTGTCCCAAACTTTCAACTGAAAACAAGGAAGATCGTGGTGGACGCTAAGCGATCGGAGCTGTCATTCTCTATTTATAAAATAGACGTACGTGTGCGTGTGTGTGTTGTGTGAGAGCGCGCGCGCACACACGCACCAACAGAGCGGGCCTATTGTTACTGTTGGGTACTCCTGCTAACCGCCCGCAGCGCATATACAGACTTCTTTACCAAAGAAAGTTTTCCGCCTGCAATGCCGCCTTAGGTGAAGTTCGCTTTGCAGGCTACACCTGTTTGGACCTACCACAGTCTAGATGACCATTGTTTTCGGTCGCTGAGGCCCCAGTTAGCCAAAAAGTTCCTCCCCCCCCCTTCCTCACAACATCGCCGATGACCTGAATGCGTTGAAAGGAACAGTCCCCTTCGTAATGGGTGGCAAAAGACACACCAAGGCAGTGAAGGCAATAACATTTCCTGGAAGAAGTGATATAGTTACAGAAAAGCCATGCAAGTTCTGAAGTCTGCAATGCAAAGAACAATATTGGGATTCTTCCATATTTTTCCCCTTTGCTCGTGTGGTCTACTTTCGATTTTCAGACTCAATGGAAACACAGTAGAAACAATCACTTCTTGAAACTATGAAAAAATTATAATCCAATACATTTACTGTGTTATAAAAAATATCATTTTACTTTGTTACAAAATATTTACGGAAAGAAAGGCATGTCTGTGTGCCCATGCGTTTTTAATTCTAAGCCAAACGTCATTAAAAATCTAATTTATTGTCATAATTTTTCGCCATTCACACACTTCTTGTTTTCCTTAGGGTCAAGGTTGTATCCGCGTCAGCGATCTTTTTCTTGACTTCTTTTGGGTGTGGGATTCCGTGTCGCTTAATCTAACTCCCTCCTTTCTTTAAGGTTATGATTACGTATGACGTGGCGTGTGTGTGTGTGTGAGTGAGAGAGAAAGAGAGATGAACGCCAACTTAATTGAAGTGGGTGACCCACAGTTATCGTCACCACAAAACTAATGCAAGAAGTGCCTACACCCTTTTAAAAAAAATGACTAATAAATGATGAACTCGGGATGAGATCAAATCCGAACAGAAAATTTGACCTTAAAATATTAAATTAAAAACCGGATATGTATAATTTTATTATTAAGGGATAAAAAATGAAGGTATCCACTGGGATTCTGCACTTTTACATTTGAAGACTGGAAAAGAAATCTAAAAACGTGCATCCCACAACCACAAACAGTAATCTATTCAAAAACCATTGTTAGTAATTGGTAAAAAGGAATCACTTCTTATTAAATATTCCATTTCCGCTACTCTATATGTACGAGGAAGTCATATGAATTGCAAATGGTCATCCAGTCTGTATACCAACACCCACGCCGTCTCAAGTACTTCGATATGGCCCATGTGGAGAAAAATAAGCGTGAGAAACGGTCCTCCTCCTCCTCCTGTTTCCCAGTCTACGCATATATTTGTACTTTCTGTTGAGGTACCCATTAGTCCTATTTAACCTCGCCCGTCGTCTTCCTCATAAACAAGATTAGCGGCACGAGAAAGTCCCAATTATCTGCACGTGAAATATTAATCCTCCTTGCTGAAGAGCGGAGAGAAGGTGCGTAAATACAGCCATCTCCACCACCGCTGTCGGGCACTCCGCAGGGATTCCGAAGCCCGAAGCATGCAGGTTTTTAGCGACCCCCAAAGGTGGGCCACACAGTAACTGGAGGAGGGAAGCCCTACGGAGACAACAGACTGCGAGCAGAAAGGGTGGGAACCGTCCCATTAAGCCGCGTTCACCTTTCTCGGCCTCGTGACTAAGCGGAGGTGTTCGCAGTGTGAATCTTCACGACCTTCGCGATTCTCTTCTCTTGGGCTAATGTATACACCCGCGGTGTGTGTCAGATGCATTTCTTGTGAGTTTCCGCTCAGATAATGACACTTTCGACCGCCAAATAATCTCTGATAAAGTTTCGCTATTGTTTTATCGGGTGCATTTCGTACGAAGGAGGCTGTTTTCGTAGTAACGCTGATTATTCTTGTGTATTACCATTGCAAAGGGAGTTCAAGTGTTTTGTGTTCCACATCATCAAGTTATGTATTCTGGAAAGTTTTTATTTATTCTATTTATTTATTTATTTTTTGCGCTGTACTATTCACGATACGTGATTTGATTTAGATACTATTAAAGAATTTGTAAGAAGAATATAAGGAGAGAAAGTTTTTTTTTTTTTTTTTTTTTGAGAATCATTATTCACCCAACTGTCATGATGCACTGAAAATAAAAGCAAAGAAATACAGGTTACACATAAGTATATATATATATATATATATATATATATATATATATATATATATATATATATATATATATAATTCTACAAAATCAACAGCACAGTGGAAGAGCTATAAAGTCGTTCAAATCAACTCAAGTAGAATACTGGATGATTATTACCCAATGAACCAAGTCAGGAGAGTGTTACGTCTGTCACCTGCACACATATCCGTTTACCCGCCAATAATCACCAAACATACGCGTATTTCTTAGGAAGCAATGATTTATAAAAAATAAAAATAATTCCATCAGCATTTTTAGCCCTACCAGTCCTATTGTATGGAAGTGAAATCTGGGACAATAAAACAAAAAGACAAACAAAGATTAATAACAGTTGAAATGAAGAAAAAAAGCTTTATAAGAAAAACTGCAAAGTATACTCTATTTGATCACAAAAGAAACGAAGAAATTATGAAAGAATTAAACCAAGAACCAGTAATAGAAAAAATTAAAAAATATAAACATAAATGGATGGAACACGTTCAAAGAATGAAAACAGAAAGATTACCAAAACAAGCCTTAAAGTACAAGCCATTAGGAAAACGAAAACCAGGACGTCCTCTTAAAAGATTCAACGATGACTTCTAAGGCCGGAACAGGCCATTCTAGGCCTAACTCCTTGATCTGCTGTTTTCATGATAATAATAAGAAAAAAAAAGTTTACAAACTTTAAACTCGAAATATATGAAGTACTATTGGTACTGGAAACGAGATAAGCATTTAAGTTAAATGCCGTAGGGTGGCCAACGAATTGGTGCCGTTAAAAAAAAAAAAAAAAAAAAAAAAAGCTGACCCATTTCAATCGATGACGCAGCTGTCCCAAAAGATTTGACCTCAGTTTGTTCAGCTGCTTCGAAAATGTTTATGGCCTGAAAATAATTGAGGATAAAAAAAAAAAAAAAAAAAACGCGCACAAAATGTGATCAAGGTAGTCTAAATGAATTAAAACGAAGAGCCACTGACAAAAGGCATTTTCATATGGCTTCTAACATCTCGGAACTTGACAGTCGCTTCCCCATCATTCGAAACGGAAATCCTTTAACGTCTTAGTGACGGTGTGCATGTGTGTGTGCAGAAACGCTGTACCTACTGTTTGGCCTCCTTACGGTCTTTCTCTTTTCCAGCCATAGGATAATTAAAGGCATAAAACGCCTTGAGGGGAAAAAAAAATTCCCTTTCTGGATACTTCGAACAATACCAGAGGGTCGACAATAGAAGCGCCAAGGAAACAGGGAAGAAAAGCGAGGGGGATTTCCACGTGCAGGGTTAAAACCTGGGTCACTCTTCAAAACCTCGTCAACAGTTTCAATGGTTCTTCAAGTTCAACGTGAATAGGTAGGCCACGAGGCTAGCACGTGGCGTAGAGAAAGCTACTAATTTTGGACAGCTGGTGTTCGCGCGTTTGCGTTCGACTTAGAGGGGGGGGGGGATAGAGGGAGAGGGCACAGATGGGCTGCACGCGTCGTGAATGGACACAAGTGATCCCTTTCAAATAACTGGGGTCGGATAAAAATGATGGTCCCCGAGCACGAGCAGAAACCAGCTGGGCGCCGGGTCCAGTTGAAAAACAAGCAGTAAGGAGGGGACAGAGCCGGTGAGGAACAGAGCGCAACATCTGGCCAGTCGTAGGGATGAGTGTACTTCCGCCATCAGAGAATGTCAAAGCTGAACCACATTTGTCACCGCAGGAAATTTCTATTTTTAGGTTGTCTGCTGATTAGTTTGTAATGACCCTGCTTTGTCGTTCATTTTATTATGTCCTTTTTACACTCCTAACCGATTCTTGTCTAGCAATATTAAAATCACGTAAACGAAATACTTTTTACTACTATTCAAAGGCCAAGTTAACATACCAGGAAAAATTCACTTTAGATTTTTTTTATTTATAGTACATTTTTTTTTTTTAATTAAAAGAGACGAATGCAGGCGTACTTAGCATGTAGTTTAATATGTTTACTATCCTTTTCCATACAGGTACACAAGGAAAGTTGCAAGATGGAAAAGTGAATACCAGATTACAGAAATGTGAAGAATTATTAAATGTAGAGTGATCAGTAAATTCAATTTAAACTTACTGATGCGTTTGATGGGGGCAGACAGAGGGGGGTTTACGCAACTTTTCTGAGATATGTGAAGCATATAGACTAGAATCACAAAAGCTGGAAATATAAAGAACTTAATATTAGGTCAGTATGAGAGTTATACACAACAATAGCTCGAAAAGTTTATTATACAAACATTAAATGAAAAGATACAATATCGATACGCTAGGAACATATTTCGAATATCCTACTCAGAGCTGAAGAAATACGAAAACGAATTAAAAATAAATTTTTAATTATTTTATGAGAATTTCATGATGATATTACAAGTAACAAAATCACAATGAAACAATTATGACTGCTGACGATATATTAGTAAAATCAATAACACAAATATTTTCTCCGAATTATATCCTTAATTTCCTGTAAAATGAACCTAATTTCCTTATGATAAAAAACGGTAGCGCGTTTTGTCCTTAGAAACAATTAACTTCAAAGACTAATAAATTAGTTCACATAAACTAATACCAGGCATATATTCCAATAATTCTTATAACCAGCAATGCAATATCTGAATTTTTATTCTAGTTAGAAGTGAGAACATTGCTTACATATGCAGTGTAATCCGAACCTCTGAATGTGAGATTATCCAGAACTTTTCACTAAATGCAGTTCATTCCACCTTCCGCGACGATTCTTTTTGTTTGACTGACGCAACATGTATGTAATCAAGGCAAAGGATTTCAACTTTTTTTTCCCTCCTTCAACCCTTTGGATCGGTAGCATGTTTTGTCCTCATTCCGAAACATGTAAATTCGTGTCTAACGGCAATGAACAACATTACGTCACACGTTATTAATCGCAGCGGAATCCTAAACATCTTCCATACTGCTGTCGACATCTGGCGGTGATTTTTAGAAAACATAGTAGAGTTTCGGAACGAAGTGAAATTAAATTACACTCGTGGTCTTGCAAGGAAAAATAAATAAACTCATTAAATCAGTGAACTATAAGAACCGAACGCATTTGTTAAAATCTAAATGTATAGAAATTAAATATATAGGACGACTACCTCAAAATTAAATGATAACTACTTACGTCTAATAAATGAAACGAAATAAATATCAATGTTTATATCGGAAACATTTATCAGGCTGCTCCACAAACCAAATTATGCACAATTACAATTTTCAAGGGTACACCTTAACAAACAAACAAGAAAAATCAAGTGACTAGCATAATTACCTGAGCGTCTCCATGTCGTTATACTGACAAGCCACGCGGCCATGAACTCACACGTGCAATCGTATTTGCAGTTCGTATCCAAGCGACAGGGCAACCAACACACGCAGCGCGTGACAGCACAGCATCTCTACTGGCCGCCACAGTGGAGCGGCGTTCCTTTTACTAGCTCCGTGGCCTGCGGCCGAAAAGTTTCTTCCATCTGCCGCTAGACCGCCAGCAGTCGGCCAACCACCGGCTTATGCTATAACAGCTGGCAGATGGTGAGGCTAGGCCTGACCCACTCCCTTCCGGAACTTTTTTTTTTTTTTTTTTTTTTACGTACAGAGGGCGAACAAAGGGGGCGAACTTCGATTTTGACATTAACACATTCTTAAATTCCCATACATTGTTAGTACTAACTGAAGGCAATACTTGTTAATGCGATAAAGTACAATAAAATGGGCAATGGGTGAAGCACGTGTTTGGGGATGATATTGACTAAATTATGAAAAAGACAAATAAGTCGGCATTTCACGTGTCAATAAAAGCTAACAGAAATAATAATTCGCTTTTAAATGGAAGAAAAAAGGAAGTATAGAAGATACAAGTTATGTCGTTTTAAGAAACTATTGTCCTTTATTTTTTTTATAATGCCAATATTTCTATTTTATTAAGCTTTTACTTTTCTTGTTATCTGTTAAACATTGCAGAAACATAATTTTTTTAAAAAAATATATATAAGCAATGATTATTTTGGGATTTCTCTCCCCTATCCCCCTTCCCAAATCAGTGCGAATGATATCTGCTCAGGCAGTTGCCAAAAGAAGCGGTCAGAATCTATGGGGACTCCTACGGTGGATGATGCCTGTTAAAAGTCACTTGGATCGCGGGTATCTAAGCAACTGTTTTAGTCGCCTTGGCCTTGCCCGAAGACTGAACGTAAAGTTAACCGAGATAAAATGATTCAGACGAAATGGTCCGGAATACGTTATTGAGGGCAAAGAAGTGATTTGTGAATGTAGATTAGAAAGGTCCGCGCGGTTAGCCTAGTGGCTATGCGCTTCGCAACCATATGCCAGGGGAAGGAGTGTCCTAGGTTCGATTCCCGTCGACGATGTGGGGAGCTCAAGGATCTTCCTCAGCCATAATCAAGTTCGCCGGTCGTGGGCAGCAGTGTTTTTCCCCCCAGTTTATCTGGGGTTTTTCATCCCGCAAAGCAGGCAAACTGGTCCCGTGAACACAGAGGCTACAGTCATAGGATACCCTCAGGAATAAGGAATAACCAATCTATTCCGTAGGATTTCGGTTCCGAATGCCTACACGGTAAAAAGTTCAGGTTTACGCGTGAGCGTAAATTAGGTAGATAAGAAAGATTAGTTCAGATAAATATCTTTGACATTCGGGGTACATTAGTATTAAAACGTATTCAGGGAGTGAACTACACAGCGCGAAAAGTATGTACCGCATGAGAACACATCTACAAATGAACAGTAAAATTAAGTTCTGCGTCACTGTTATCGCAAAATATCAACAAATAAATTGAAGGATTACAACACCCTAGGAGATTTCGGAGTTTCCTTGAAAAACATACGGTAGCCTAAAACAACCTTCACATCCGCAACATGCTAATGGAGAGGTAGTAACCCTGATTTTCTGCTTCTGTTACTTTTGAAGTTAATAAAATAATTTATTTAAATGATTCCATCCACTAATAATAAACATTAAGAAAGAAAGAATTTGTATATTTGTAGCTTCTGGATCGAACTCCTTATTGTCGCTGATCCAGAAGAGTTCCTACCATTAAAAGAATACCGTTTGTATTATAATAAATTTAGTTTAATCCTTTATCCAAGTGTGAGCAAACAAAGTTTGCGCCTGAAAGTATCTTCAGGACTGGGGTAAGGTGGTACAACATCGGGCAACTCGTTGTAAAGGTGGAGCAAGCTAACATCACTCCTATCTCAGTATCTCCCATAATGCAAAACACATCTCCTTGCGGATATGTCTAATATTATGCATTAAGGGAAGGGTCACTACCCAGACTAGTTTCGACCTTTATTGAGGTCTCTTCAGTGGGAACCAGGCCCAGAAGTGAAGATACCAGGCAGAAGCATTAGCAAGGTCATCTCTACCTATAGGAGTTGCCAAACGGTGTGTCACCTTTTTAATAAATTACTCTGGATTTAGAAAAATAGAAAAAGATGTTGAAAGTTTATTTTTCACTTGGTTAGACTATAATAAACTTATTTTAATCCTCTATCCAAGTATGAGCAAACAAAGTTTGCGCCTGAAAGTATCTTCAGGACTGGGGTAAGGTGGTACAACATCAAGTGGAGATACCAGGCAGAAGCATTAGCAAGGTCATCTCTACCTATAGGAGTTGCCAAACGGTGTGTCACCTTTTTTAATAAATTACTCTGGATTTAGAAAAAGATGTTGAAAGTTTATTTTTCACTTGGTTAGACTATAATAAACTTATTTTAATCCTTTATCCAAGTGTGAGCAAACAAAGTTTGCGCCTGAAAGTATCTTCAGGACTGGGGTAAGGTGGTACAACATCGGGCAACTCGTTGCAAAGGTGGAGCAAGAAAACATCACTCCTATCTCACTGCTTCTGCCTGGTATCTCCACTTGGGCCTGGCTCCCACTGAAGAGACCCCAATAAAGGTCGAAACTAGTCTGGGTAGTGGCCCTTCTCTTAATGCATAACATTAGACATATCCGCAAGGAGATGTGTTTTGCATTATGGGAGATACTGAGATAGGAGTGATGTTAGCTTGCTCCACCTTTGCAACGAGTTGCCCGATGTTGTACCACCTTACCCCAGTCCTGAGGATACCTTCAGGCGCAAACTTTGTTTGCTCACACTTGGATAAAGGATTAAACTAAATGTATTATAGTCTAACCAAGTGAAAAATAAACTTTCAACTGTTTGTATTACTTTAACTGTATGAACACAACTTATAATCTTATTACTTCAAATAATAATAATAAAGTAATATATGCATGCCTCATTTATCCCCCCCCTCATCCGATTTTAGGTTATTAATTGGCAGCACCAAAGATAGTCTGGCATACAATACATGCTCCCCTTCTCTAACGATCTGCCACTTTTATTAGCATATAATTTTTAGCAGAAATCGAATACAAGATTCACATTTTTATACCACCAGCAAACAAAAATGTTGTACTATTTTTACGAAACCAAAGTCTCGATATTTCAACAGCTATGTGCTTGAACATAGTTATCTTCAAGTACAGTCCGCTTTCGGTATGCAATACTATAATTAAAAGGCGCGAACCCCTAGAGAGAGCGGGGAGAGAGAGAGAGAGAGGCGCGCCTAATGCTTTTCATTATAGTGTTTTAGGGTTTCACTAACTAGCCCGCCGTTTCGGGTCTATTTGGAGCATTTTTGGTAGCTGAGCAGAAGCCCCTTGATAACCAAAGTAAATAGATACCTTACAGCTACTCGCGCAGAAGGTAACAGACACAGAGAGAAGGAGCTGAAGTCTACTATTACTGGTGTAACATGTAGTAAATCGGAAATATTTTGAACTCGAGAAATCTCATGGAAGGAATTGCCTATTATAAGTTATGAATCTTTCGCTTGGATGCAGAATTTATTATATGGCCGTACTTGCAATGAGCATAATACACGTATAGTGTAATTAAATTACTTTAATTAAAACAGACTGGAATAATGTGGATCCAGAATCAACATATTTTAAACTTTTCAGACATATAATACATTGTGAATAAGACATTCACTACTTAAAATACGCAAATTCTCTTCTTTGGCAGTAGTCTAAACCACTTGAGCATGTTTCTCTTTAAATGAAACAAATTACAGCTCCTCATATTTTAGAAAACTGTTAAGACCCATCCAGAAGCATACTCTGGGAAAAAGATTCCTCGTTAGAAAAGAAGGAATACCGCTACTCTGGTCATAAATAAAACAGGGTATCCTCATTTAATGGAGCCGGTTGTGATCGTTCTTCATCTGCCAGCCGGACAACCAGCTACGATTAAGATTTTATCCGTGGGTGAGATTAAGATATCGCACCTACGGATGACTTTCAAGGACGCATGGCTGATGAATGACATCAGAGCGTAACACATTAGCATTACATGAAAGCTATTATTAGGACTGGCTGCAACAGCTCGGGAAAGGGAGGAATTTTAGGGTTTAAAAAAAGTTTTTACCGTTAACTGCTTTTGTAAAGAAGTCTTGAAAAAAAAAATAAACTTCTTGTTATGACCGCTGGGTCTAATATATTATTACTGGCATTCCACTAGGAACCATGTCTATGTAGGGTGGCAGTTACGTAAATTCACATTTATACCCAGATGCACATATAACCATCTACAAATGTGCCGAGGTCGATGCACCTGAAGGAAAACCTATTTTCACAGCTACAGTCTGAAAGCAGTCTATCATGATACAGTTCCTCTACACACTGAGTCCTCTCTGAATATCCATGATTTTCTTGACACCTATTAAAAACCTTGGTGAATAAATCTGGGATCATACTCTAATAGTGGCCTGAATAAAGACTTGCATGGCGGTATCATTACTTCTTTTCACCAACAAATGAATTTTTTTTTTTTTTATCGAATACTATAATCTGTTGAGCTATACTGTTCCATCAACCAAAATATTCAAACCCTGTCCATTCAACTTATACCCATCTAATATTATTTTGACTGAATTGGATATCTCAGCATTTTTTCACATTAAATTTGAAACCCTTCTTTCAATATTTAAGATCATCCGAACACTTGATCATCGTCACCAGCAAGAGAGATTTTAAATTCAAATATTAAAAGTAAACTTTTAATATTTGCACCTAAATAATTTAAAGAATAAACCGTTCGTAACAACCTAGATTTTTGAAATACCATCTTTCTAAATACTGTCTCTTGTCGTCTATATATCAACCAATTTTCTACCTATTTTCTCACCAAGCGATCATCGAAACCTATCTGGCGCATTTTAATCAGTAGGATGTTATGCAGAAGGCTATCAGACTTTGCAGAAATCCAAATAAATTGGACTGCCTTGGTCAATTTCCCTCATGACTTCACCATACTCAACAACTGACTCATATCAAGAATATTCTAAATACAATATTTATTAAATTCTTCTGCAACCACAGCTGGATCATTCAAAATTGTTCCAGACGAACTGGTTATGATTAATTCGTTTATATTAGTCTTATTCCTTTTTGTATATCTTTAAAAGCTTTTCGGATTAATCTTAGATTCTCGGTACCCGTAATTCAAAAATTGCTTTTCAGGTCTTTAATTAGCAGTTTCGTTAAATAAAGTTGCTACTTATATCCATCTTCCTTAATAATTCAATTATCAGATTGATACTTTTTTTCATAGTTTAACGTATTTCATTAATAACTTATTTATTCATCCAGATGACTCCGAGTTTATTACGAAATTTATTCCTAAAGATAAATTTAAAACATTGAATTATGTAAGATGCCTCTCAGTACTATCTATTTTGAATTAGTGATATTTCCATTTAGTAATGTTCCCAGTCAGTACTTTTTAAGTTCTGTTATAAAGCCTCAAAACTTTTTTTGAGATTTTTATGCTGTTGCTTTTTATTTATCAAATCTTCGGTAGTTTTAATTTCCCCTTTCCAAAGTGAAATAATTACTACGACAGAGAAGTTCTAAGTAATTAATATGGATCATCACTAATTTCCCTAAGTTATTATAAGTTATTATGAAATCCAAGATCCTTCACTTTCTTCTAATAGGTTCTCGCCTATCTTGCTTTAGATAACTATCAGGAAGTTGTTCGGAAAATTGACTAGCAGCTGTATTAACAACTCATTCGTTCTGGAATGAGTTAATATCTACTATATTAAAATCTCCGATTAACAACAGTTTGCTTTTCCTTATCTCTTTAAGTAACTAGTCCATAATATTATCACTGCTTCCTCCATTACGATGACATCCTCCTACCCTCAAGTGTACAGATTTCATACTTATTATACACTACGCTGTCTGCAGCTCCTATCCCCGAATAGGAATTCAATGTATCATCGATGTGATATAGCTCTTCCCTCATAAGCAATAACACGTACATCTTCCTCCTCTTTTGCCTATTCAGTTTATTCTAACAACATTAGAATTATCATTATCCTATTCGAGATCATGAGAGCCATCGTTAAGCCAAAAACTCAGAAACCCCCGAGCCATGCTAAATTTCTCCAGTTAATTACATTATTCTTTAAGTTTCGTGCATTAGTTTACAAGAACGTGATATCACTCACGGTACAGTTTAATGTCGACTTTTCCATACTGTTAATTATTATTCAGAATACCCTTCACATTTACATCCAGTTAACTGCCATAATATATGCAACTTGATATAGTAGGCTCAGTGTTCGCGCCACTTTTCAAAACATTTATATTATTTCCTCTAGTGTTGATTTGCGATTTAGAAAAATAGAAACGTCACCTGGTGACAGATTTGAAAAGTACAACAACTGTTCCATTTTGGGATCAGAAATTCCTACACAAAGAAATCGGAATGAGCGGGAGTATTGTCGTGATGAAGAAATCATTCGCCAGCTTTACGAATATGTAATAGAAAAGCACGAATTCATTCTCACAGAAAGAATTCGTAATGCACAATTCTATGAATGTCAAAAATAAAAGTCGGGCAGTCAGTCCAATCGCTCGATTCCGAACTTGAAAAACAATAGGCAGATATTAAACATTTGAAATTTGTTCATTGATTCCTCTCCGAAGTCGAACTCATACACGTGATGCGTGTCTGTCCCTCCTTTTTAATGGAGCGTATCCCGGAATTCTAGCATATGTTCAGGGGAGAATTACTATTCATATTATTCACTTGTGCAAATAGAATCAGAGCAATAAAATAAGGTGTCTGTGCCAAAATTAAGTCCACATAATTTAAATTCTGGCATGGAAGGAGGAATCCCAATTTTAACAAAAAGTATTACTTATGAATGGAAGTTGAAAAACAAAAGGGATGCTTTAAAAAAAGGTAAATAACCTTAAAATGGATATAAAAAAATGTGTGCTAAAATAACAATGACTATTTTCTAGTTTTTATAATCTTCACAGAATAGAAACAGAAAGATCAACAAAAAATGCCTACATTAATCCATATTTATTAGGAATAGATTTAAGGTGAGTTTCTTTCGTGGTGTTCAACAATCGCAAGAAATATGCTTAACAGGTTTTACTTACCTGATAAGCACATACTGGAATTAGGAACTTCCAGTATGATGGGATTCTATGTTTTCAGTCATCGGTCTGTCTCAATAACGCTGATAAATTCTCAAGTTATATGATTGCTACGTCAAAGAGCATTAAATGAGATATTAAATGATATGTCGTATTAATTACTTTCCTTTAATGATCGCATATAATTATAAAACCATCTTATCTCACACTCGACTTTAAATTCAAATAAGGATAGAGTGGTCTAAAATCATCTGCAAGGAATATGAAATTTTCTACATCTACTGTTTGTCACAAATTACTTTACTGACAAATAACTGCTTTGATCTACCTGGAATGACCGGTAACACGCACAGTGGAAATGAGTAGCGGAACATGGTTCGATCAGATACAGTGAGACAAATGTGACTTCTTCCTCAGTTTTCCGAACCACTAAGGTTCTTTGCTGCAAGTAGACTTCCTCCATTCCTTTCTGTCTTGAGTTCTTTTAGTCCAGACCAGGATTCCCACCTCAGCTAAATCTTTTTGGAAGTTATCCTCTAGATCGCTTTTCATCAGGCTTCATCTTGATTGCTTATTTAACCATTCTCTCCTCACCCATTCTTTCCATACGTCCAAGTCATCTCAATCTGCAAGCTCCGATTTCGTCAGAAGTGGAAATCAATAGAGTTCAGAATTCTTGATTGTCTTCTCCACTCATCTGTTGTGTTTATCTCCTGGAGATCACAGATTATTCTGGGGATTTTATTTTCAAAGATCTTTAAAACAATAAGGCTAATGATTGTCTTGTATATTTCTGTTTTAACTCTGCTTAATAGAATTTTGGAAGACAATAAATGATGCTGTGAATAATAAGATCTATTGCAGGCATACATTCTAGCCTGTATTTCTGTGATAAAGGAAGTGTTTGAAGGAAGTGCCACTTTTAAATTTCAGGATAAAATAATATGCAGGATAAAACTGAATATTTAAAAATATTCAGTTTTATCCTGGTTGATTTGTAATCATAGTTTTTGAGCACCAGTTCTGAGTTTTCTAAATGTGACGACATACATACTACTATTTTATTTCTCTTGGAAAAAAGTATAACAGTTTATTGTGTGTGTATATATATATTCACGGATGTCCATTTAATAAATAGATCTCTCTCTCTCTTTCTCTCCCCTCCCCCCTTAGCATTAAAGTTAAGGATCTCGCTCTCTCTCTCTCTCTCTCTCTCTCTCTCTCTCTCTCTCTCACACACACACACATTAATGACGTTTTCCATTTATTTTCAAGTTCGCACATGTGATGAAATAGTTAAAACATCACAAATACCGATTTTAAGATAATAAAACTTGTAATAAATTACTATATTTTAGCTAAGAGAGACACAAATATGGCTGAACATTTCTGACAACGCGCGCATAATAATAATAATAATAATAATACTAATAATAATTGGGTGGCGTCGTATTTAAATTTTCGCGAACCAGCTGAAGTTTAATTCAGCATCTGGAGAAAATGCCTTGCTTACATACCTCCATCAGTCAGCAATGGAGAGAAATCTTTATTTAGAACTAAACAAATACAAACAGGAGGTTGGGTAGCTGAAAGAAGTTTTGGTTGCCAGACTATCCACTTAACTTTACATTTCCTGGTACTCTTCGCTCCTTTAGCAGATGAACGGCAATACCCTCTTATGGCGATAATGAAAGACAATACACTCTGTAACGTTATTGTTATTTTTAATGACTATAAAGACAGATCGGAAACCTATATTGCATTACAAGTGAATGATGGGCTAAGCAGCCAACCTTTGCTCAAAGATCGTAGTAAATGAAGTTCATCACTCTAATAAGCAAGACGTGCCAAACTGGAAACTGAAACCTTCTCCATTTGCTTATATTTTAAGGACAATTCTAATGAATTTCAAAGGTGGGCATTTGTAGACCAAATAGGATTGGAATCAATATCAGTTGGAAAGTGAAGGGTTTATCCATTGAGCAACAAGTATAACGAATCGACTTATCAAGCTAGGTAATTTATATAAAACCGACCTGAAATATTATGTAATGGGAATTGAACGTATCGTAAAGTATAATAAATTT